>NC_064431.1:34402500-34427500 GCF_023375975.1 Astyanax mexicanus
ACCCGCAGAGAGACGCTCAGATCCACAAATTATTCCTTTAAAACACAATAATAATAATAATAATAATAATAATAATAATAATAATAATAATAATAATAATTACTATAAATTTTCATCTCCTGAAAATGCAGCTAATGTGATTCCCATTTTTCACAACAGCATCTCAGGTAGTTGCTTCAAAACTTGTTAAGTGGTTGATAAGGTGTTGCTGGGTCATTCCTTGGTTGTTGCTATGGAGTTCCTAGGAGGCGTACGCTCGTAGAACGTTTCGCTCTGGTAACGTCGCTGCAGCGTCACTGTTAGCGTCGTTAGTATTTGAATATCTGGGAACGTTGTGTGAGAAGAGTTGTGATGTTGTGAAAAGCTCATTTAGATGGAATTATGGAGGTCACTGATTGGCTGCAGAATCCTGTTAAAGCCAGTCTTAAACTCCTCCCCATGTGCTGAACTTCTCAGTCTGGCATTTATTACGTTATCAGACTCAAACTTAAATTTGTAGAATGTGTAAAACTAATATGTCTCAGTGAGGAAGCCGAGTAAAGACTGGATTTAAGATAAATCAGAGAGAGTAATATACACTAGTGAATAATGAAAATAATTTAATTTCATGAATAATAATAGATGAATTAAATGAGTATCTGAGATTATTTGCACTGCGCTGGACTTCTCTGAGATCAGTAGTGAGGGAAACCCGTGGTGTTTAAAGATCTTTAAACTGATCCTCAGACAGTAGAACTATTGACTCTGTCAGTAAAGGATTTAGAGATTTATCAGCGGGACGGGAGGAGACTCAGGACTGAGCAGGACACTTACTTATATAATAATTCAGTCTGGAGTAAAGGGAGAACTAGACTAGACACATTCACACCAAGACTAGACCAGGTTTATATTTAAATAAAACTTTGTTGTTTTATTCTATAATATTTATTTTTAGATAACATTTCTCCCAAATTCCAAATAAAAATATTCTCATTTAGAGCATTTATTTACAGAAAATGAGAAATGACTGAAATAACAAAAAAAAGATGCAGAGCTTTCAGACCTCAAATAATGCAAAGAAAACAAGTTCATATTCATAAAGTTTTAAGAGTTCAGAAATAATCAATATTTGGTGGAATAACCCTGGTTGGTTTTTAATCACAGTTTTTTATGCGTCTTGGCATCATGTTCTCCTCCACCAGTCTTACACACTGCTTTTGGATAACTTTATGCCATCTTCCTCTTTATTATGTTCCAGAGGTTTTAATAGGGTTGATCTGCCTGAGGGCCTGAAGATCACCCGCATCTCTGGAGTTTTAGAACAGAGAGAAGAGCTGAAATAAAGGTCAGATCAAACTTTAATCCAGTGAACGCAGGTTTATTATCCTCACACTGAGCGAGTGTATCTCAGGATCTCAGGCTTATTTCTGCTGTAAGAGTTCTTCAGTATAATAAACGCGTTTCAGTCGATATCAGTTCTGTTCTTTTCTTCTAACTGCAGAGAGAAGAGCTGAAATGACTGAAGAGATCGATGCTAAATTACAGATACAGCCGGAGTGAAAACGCTGTAATATAGAGGAATTAATTTCCTCTCTTTTCTTTTATTCTCTCACTCATTTATTCTTTTTCAATGTCTTTCTCCAATCTGTACCTCTCACTCTCTCTCTCTATCTCTCTCAATCTCACAAATTCACTCTTTCATTTTCCTCTTAATCTTTCTTTCTGTTTTCTTTCTTATGTTTCTTATGTCATTTAGAGCATTTATTTACAGAAAATGAGAAATGACTGAAATAACAAAAAAGATGCAGAACTTTCAGACCTCAAATAATGCAAAGAAAACAAGTTCATATTCATAAAGTTTTAAGAGTTCAGAAATAATTTTTTTCACAGTTTTTTTCATCTTGTCATCATGTTCTCCTCCACCAGTCTTACACACTGCTTTTGGATAACTTTATGCTGCTTTACTCCTGGTGTAAAAATTCAAGCAGTTCAGTTTGGTGGTTTGATGGTTTGTGATCATCCATCTTCCTCTTGATTATATTCCAGAGGTTTTTATTCTCATCATTTTTATGTGCTCTTATTTAACAAAATAAAATGATCTATAATATCTCACATAGAGATCTCCTTCTTTCTCTCTATAAACTCTCTATCATTCTATCTCTCTCTCTCTTAGTGAATCAGTGAGGTGTTTTTACTCCTCTTTTCTCTGGAGCTGCTGGATGTCGGGTGTTTTCTCGTCTCCACTCTCGCGCTGCTCTCTCGTCTCTGGAGACGGGGATGTAAATGAGCGCCGGGAGGAAGCGCTGCATCCAGCAGAGTAAATCAGGAGGAGAATTATAATAAAATTATTCCTGTTTAAAACTGTTATAAATCCAGTTTAACGCTGATCAGCTCAGAGCCCGGAGCTTTATTACACTGACCTTACCCGGCCTTACTGCCTCTATTACTGTTTATTTCAAACAACAGGTTTATTGAGTTTATGTTGCTTTCGGGGAGTCAGGGATGAATTTTAGATGAGTTGGGATGTCAGGGATGAGTTGGGGATGAGTTGGGATGAGTTGGGGATGAGTTGGGAAGTCGAGATGAGTTTGGGGTTGAGTTGGGAAGTCGAGATGAGTTGGGGATGAGTTGAAGAGTTGAGATGAGTTGAAGAGTTGAGATGAGTTGAAGAGTTGAGATGAGTTGGGGTTGAGTTGGGAAGTCGAGATGAGTTGGGGTTGAGTTGGGAAGTCGAGATGAGTTGGGGATGAGTTGAAGAGTTGGGATGAGTTGGGAAGTCTGGGGTGAGACTGTATATACGCACTGTAGTTTACAGTAATGTACAGTTTACTCATACTTTAATTCAGAGTTAAATAAGGGGGGAATTTATTCCTCAGAAATGATGAAAAGATTCTTCTTCCTAAACCAGCAGCAGATAAAGCGTCTCTGAGGAAGATCTGGAGAATAATTCCTCTGTTAATCTTCTGTTATTGTGGGGGATGATCCACGGTGTATTGTCATGTTGTGTTGGATGAATTGATTGGTTGATGTTTAGGATGTAAATTATATCAGTGTTTTAATTTAATTAATTTTACTGTAAATAAATAAATGAATAAGGGTTGAGTGTTTGGAGCTGATTGATTTTAGAGTGTCTCTCTGTATCTGAACTTTACTGCTGTATCTAAACATCTGAGGAAATCAAACCAGTTCCAGCTTTACCTGAAAACATATTTCACGACCTGATTTACTTATTTTAGGAATCATGATCTTAAATGAGTTTTAATAAAAAATTTCACCTTGTTTTAATTAATTCAAACTCAAAATAAACACAAAGTTACCAGTAAAGTGATTCAGATTCTTGTCTCCAGTGATCAGTAATTATTGCAAGATTAAGTCTTACTTCACTTATTTTAAGAGAAATGTGCGCGAGACAGTGTTTGATCTGAGAGTGAGGCTGTGAGAGACTCAACACTGAGGATTCCACTGAAGAGCGTCCATGAATTATTTATCTGTGTAAAATAAAAAAAGGTAATTTATGTTGTATTTTGTTTGGAAACAGTTGAGATAAATGGCAGGGCTCTTGTGTTTGTAGAATCTGCTGTTTGGTTTTGATTAGTTTAGTTTTTATTTAGATGTTTGAGTGTATTGTGGGTATAAGTTGTTATTAGAGAGCCCTCAGCGCCGGCTCTCAGCTCTCGCTCTGCAGAATCAGTGTAAAAATGAGAAATTACCAAAACTATATTTCTACACAGCCCTATTGATATTCATAAGTGTTTGGATTTACTCTGCATTTTAGAATATTTCTGGATGTTATTGTGTTCAAGAGCGATTAGGATGTTTGTTTTTTGGGTGAAATTAAGGATTAATAAATGATATTCCAGCTCAGAGGTGATGTAATGAGTGATGGGTCTCCAGGGCTTTATTCTCCTGGATGTGAAGCTTTGCAGTGGGAAAGATCCCGGGCTGATATTTTATTAGAAGCTAAATGTTTATGAATAAAAGAGGAGAAAATACTCAGGTGTGTGAAAGAGTTTATAGACTCTTCTCCTTTTCTCAGAGGAGGATTTGAGTAAATAATAAATTGATTGTTATAAATGGAGTGTGAGACAGGTCTGTGGTGTTCAGATGGATCACTGGGAGTCAGAATCACTTTACTGAACAGTGATGAGGGAATTAGTGCTAATATACATCCCATAATAATCTACATCCATCTTTTAGTGTATCTCTGACATCTGCAGTAAATTATCTTTACATTTAACATCACATTATCACACACACACACACACACACACACACTGATAAATGAGAGAGAGGATGGTGTGAAGATTCTCCTGAAGGAAACAGATCAGCTGTTATTCAGATATAAAATCTTCCTGTGCTTCACTCTAATCACTGCTGCCCCTAAAACTCTTATTAATCACAAAATAAAATTAATTTATATAAGGAGGCTCCGCAAAACACTTCATGATAAACAGATCTCCACTGATTATTATATCTAAACCCATATCAAACCAAACCAAACAAAACCCAAACCCAAACAAAACCAAACAAAACCCAAACCAAACAAAACCCAAACCCAAACTAAACCAAACCAAACCCAAACCAAACCCAAACCAAACAAAACCCAAACCCAAACCCAAACCAAACAAAACCCAAACAAAACCAAACCAAACAAAACCAAACAAAACCCAAACCCAAACAAAACCAAACAAAACCCAAACCCAAACCAAACAAAACCAAACAAAACCCAAACCCAAACTAAACCAAACCAAACCCAAACCAAACCCAAACCAAACAAAACCCAAACCCAAACCAAACAAAACCCAAACCCAAACAAAACCCAAACCAAACAAAACCAAACAAAACCCAAACCCAAACCAAACCAAACCAAACAAAACCCAAACCCAAACAAAACCAAACAAAACCCAAACCCAAACCAAACAAAATCAACCAGAAACCCAAACCCAAACCAACAAGCATCTACTTTGAATATATATATAGCTGAGAGTTATATTATAGTTCTCTATCTGGACGTGTTGAAAAACTGCAGTAGACAAAAAGTAAGAGGCAGAACTGAGAGAGAGAGAGAGAGAGAGAGTAAAGGAAAAGCATTGTTGCAGCACTGACGCTCCTCCTTTCCCATCAGGTTTAGCTGCATTGCAGACCCTCCTCACCGTGGTCTTCAGAGTAGAAGAAGAACAAAAGACTTTTCAGCAGAAACGTAGCTCTGGTATCAGGAGGTGGTTCTCAGTATCAGTATCTGCTGATTTACAGACAAAATATTGTGCTCATTTTCCTTCAAGCTCAATAAAATATCTATCAACCCATCCATCATCCATCCGTCTATCCGTCCATCCATCCATCCATCCATCCGTCCATCCATCCGTCCATCTATACATCTGTCCATCTGTACATGCATCTAAGCATAATGCAGGTGAGCAGATATTTTGTCAGTTTACTGTAGCTCTCTATCTGTTCCATGCAATCAATGATCAGCTGATATTTCTTATATATCAGATTCTGAGAGCCGGTCAGATCATATTCAGGAGTTACTCAGGATTACAGCAGCTCTGTGCTGCAGTTCATACACGTATTAGTAGAATGAAATAGACAAACACGTCTTATATAGGAAAGAGAATAAAGACACATAACACCACTAACTGGATTCCCCTCTTAAGAGTACAACACTAAACAGCCCATACAGTGAGTAGCTATTAGCACAGCAACACAGCAGAGCTAACAAACATCACTAACCACACACAACATCTGATATATGATGACTTAATGCACTTTCTTATGGCTGGAAAAAATAAAATTTACCTCTGAACTGAATAACAATCCAGTGGTTCTGTGTGTTAAATTCTGCTTTCTGAATTAATTAAAAGTGATGAAGAATAAAATAGGAAAGAATGTCACCTACCCGTGTAAATGCTTAAATTTTATCTGTGTCCTTCAGATAGAGATTTTTCTATAAGCTAATGCTTAAAATCTATTTTTCAGTAAAGCTATAAACCATTATGTATGTTCATATATGTAATTGTATGTTTAATACTGTATATCAGCACTGATAGAAAGAATGATCTGAAATGTGAATTCTTAAGCTCCTCTCAGTTCTCAGTGGAAAGTATTCTCACACTTCCCACCAAACAAAGAATAATATCAGGGTTTAAATGTAAAACTTGATATAAAACATAAATAATTCATCAGAGCTCTTACTGCCGGTAAATTCTGGAGATTATAAAGCCAGTAATCATTACGCTCCTTATTCTACAACTTATTTATTAAATATATTCAGTATTTAACCTTAAACTCCTTACCCTCCAACCTTCAGTATTCAGAACATCTTCATCTCCTCACTGTCTGTATTTACACTTATCTACAGCAATAACTCTGCACTCAGGAGGAAGTCTGGGGTTTTAATTCTATTCAGAAGGAAGATAAAAGTTACCAGTAATCAATAAATTATTATTACACTGATAATAGAATGACATGATTTTAAGCTAGTGATATTCTATGAGAGTCTGGAGTTTTTAGTAAAGGTGACGTGGTCCTGCGTCGTTCAGCCGTCTGCCAACAGTGCTGGCACTTACAGGACAACTGATGGAGGACATCACTGCTCACTGAATGTCCTGAGTTGTGACAGTACGGTTATAATGTCTGTCTTCTTTTATCTAATTTCACTAATCTGTTCTTCCCCAAGCTTCATTCTTCACTTACAAATGATGCTCCAACACATCACACAAAAAAAACATTATTTATTTACTCAACTTAACTCAGTCAAGTCATCATTTTACTTTGATTCAATTAAAGTTTGTTAATACATACAATTTTATGTTTATTAAACTTAACTGAATCAAAGCTAGATTATAACATGAATCAGGTACGTTTATTCAACTTAATTGAGTTTTATTTACACAACAACAGTTTAAGTGAGCATTTTTTAACCATTGTAGGCTTAAGGAATTAAATCTTTCTTAACATATATTTTTATTGTGACGACTAGGAAGACAGAATAAAGGTAACTTGCTCTTACAGCCTACAACACTGATGCCTGGCAACCAACACATATTTTACACTAAAGCACCACTAGGATAAGGTAAAAGCTTTGGGAAACAAACACAAACACAAAGATGGTAAATGAGGGAGAGGCCACACCCAGTATGCAAATATATGGTGCCAGGGGCCTATGGGAAACACTGATGAAAGAGCCTTGATACGTGTAGTAACTAAAAGTTGTTTGAAATTCCATTTTTTCATCGGCTCAACGAACATTTTTTAGTTTTCAGGTTGGAGTTTTCTGAACTCATTTTATTGAGTTGTTCTGGCCGGTAAATTCACTCAACTAGATAATATTAGTTTTCCTGACTTAAACACAAAATCACTTTTTAAAGTGCACCAAACAGAATAGAAAACCTAATGCAACAGGACGCCCTTATACAGTCAATCAGGCTCAGCAATAAGCCCCGCCCAGCTTATGTCACATGACCAGCCAAACATGAAACTTTAAGCATTTGCACATCTTTTGATACCAAAGCCACCCACCAAGTTTCATACCTGTCGGTTGATTTCTCCTCTGTTTATTGGACGATGAGTGTAGATGGATTTATTTCCGTATTTCACACCTTTTTCCATGTTAGAATTAAAGACATGCTGAAGTTCTGTATAACTGTAATATTTAATACTCTATTATTAAACACGACTCCTCCTCTGATTCTCTGGATGGATTATTACATTTTTCTCTCTTTATTAGAGGATTTCTTCTCCTTTACTGAAACGCTCAGGGCTCAGATTCTGAATGTATTTCTTCATAAACATGAGGATCAATCTCTCTTTATGTGACGTATCATTTAATCAGTCTGAATTCTGGCTCTGTTATTAAACTCTCATTGACGTCTGATTCTTCTCTTCATGGTTGATGGGATCAGAGATCTGTTTCTGCTCTGCTAAATACAGAAATATGACTCATATCAAACGTCTAATAGGAAATGTTTCATCTCTTCATTCCTTTACCGTTTCTCTTCTCCTGCAGAGACGCTACATCACTTATAATAAAATACATAAATCAAATATTCACTATTCACTGTATACCTGTAACTCTACCTCTTCACTACTTTACTTTAACTGATGCTCTCAAACTTAACATTAAGAGACAAGAAATTCAAGTAATTAACTCTTGATGAGTTCAGCACAGCTGTTAACTGAAAGCTTGAATTCCAGGAGACTCTACCTCATAAAACTGACTGAGAAAATCCAGCAGAGATGTTCAAAACTGATCCTCTAAACAAGAGGAGCTACTTTATAAAGAATGCAAAATATAAAACTTATTATTGGTTGTTTAACACTTTTTTTTGTTTGATAAATAATTCCATATGTTTCTACACTTTAGGAAGAGTATCCAGTTAGTTAGTTTAAGACTTTATTTTTGTTCCTCCATGAGACGGGTTAGTCTTACATATTCTACACATCAACTTGAGGCAGCTGTTAATGAGCGAGTTACTTCATTTGTGCACTAAATGCGCAGCTTCCTGTAACCAAGGAGTCTCAACAGTCAGAACCACAGAGCTGCTGTAATCCTTAACTCCTGAATTCCGATCTGATCGGATACATAGAAGAAATTCAGCTGATATACGGCAGTTTTTAGTGACTAAGTTGAAGGTGATTTAGTCTAATGATGGTGCTTCTTATCAGAAGACTGGAGATTTGATCAGGTGATATTAATCACAGCTGGTTTTAACCCGTTTTTTTATAATTTTTTATTTATTTGAGGAGAAGCTGCACTAAATAAAGTGCAGGTGTCCCACATTGGTCAGTGTTCCACAATTAGAAGATTCACCCTACTTACTTACTTCCTGTGTTTATTTAAGATACTGCTGTAAACCGGCTCTGCTGCTGTACTGAGCATGCTCAGATTACTGTCGTTATAGACCAGGATGAAGTGAAGTGTTTGTATATTTTGGGCTTAAGAGCTGTTTATTGCTCAGCACTGTATTCTCTGACATCTGCTTTATTTATTACTGTATTATTGATTAAAATTGAGAGAAAGAGAGAGACGTACACATCAAACCAGACATTTTAATAACAGGATTCACTGCAGACAGTTTATTATTGATTATTATTATTATTATTGATTTTATCAACACTGATGAGTAAAATGAACTTAAACTGTTAGAGAAAAACAAATCTGTCTTAAAACCTTTAACTTCTTATAATTTTACTTGAATAATTTCAACTTTAATATTACACTGATCTAAATACAGACACTGCACTTCTTAAGTAAATTAAGTAATCTGTACTACATTACTCTGTACATGTAAGTTATTACTGTAAGTTATTTAGTTATTACTCAAACAACACTCTTTAAATCTGGAGTAATAAAGCAGTATCTTTAGTAAGTCAGATTGGGGGCGGGGCTTAGGGAGTCTAGAGCACCTATGTTCCAATAAAAATATCCGTATTTGACACCATGTATTGATAATTTAATGTATCATAATCGAAAACAATAATATATATCACAATATCGCTATGTTGTTCCACCCACACAAAACCCGTCTCACCTTCATTTATTCTAAAGAGAAAACTGTATTATATACATTTATAATAAGATTTTATACAGACATTGCTGTCTCTCTCTCTCTCTATCTCTTTGTCTCTCTCTGTCTGTCTTTCTCTCTCTCTATCTCTTTGTCTCTCTCTGTCTGTCTTTCTCTCTCTCTATCTCTTTGTCTCTCTCTGTCTGTCTTTCTGTCTCTCTATCTCTTTGTCTTTCTCTCTATATATCTTCTGTCTGTCTTTCTGTCTCTGTCTCTCTATCTCTGTCTGTCTTTCTGTCTCTGTCCCTCTATCTCTTTGTCTCTGTCTCTCTCTCTGTCTGTCTTTCTGTCTCTGTCTCTCTCTCTCTGTCTGTCTTTTTGTCCCTCTCTCTTATATATTCAGTATATAGCCCTGCATCACCAAAACATCAATAACACAACTTTACTTCAGGATATGGGTCAGATTTCTTCAGCTACTGGATCAGAACAGATGAACATGATCATCACGACTTTTAAACAGAACTGCTGAAGGTGATGCACTGAGTGTTTTGTTAATTTGACCAAATAAACCGTCAACACCAGTAAAGACCCACGGTAAAGCTGCAGTGCTGAGAGAAGAAAGAGAATCAGACGGACTGATATTATCAGATTTATCAGATATATATTTATACAAATAAAAAGGTTAAACACAGTTCATTCCTCCGTATCGCCATGGCAATAGATGGACTCATCGCCCGAGCAACAGAGAACAAAGCTATTTATGACATGAATGATAAACACTGGAATACAATCACATAATGTGTGTGTGTGTGTGTGTGTGTGTGTGGAGGTTTATAAATCCTCTGTATTATAAACTCTGTAGTACTGTATGTTGTTGCGCGTGTGGTCTGTGATTCCTTCTGTCCTGCAGTAAAACCTACTGCTGTAATTAGTGCATGACTGAACAACAGCTTCTTCCCCCTGATCATCAGACTACTCAACTCAGTCTAAACTGCACTTCACTACACTCAACTACACACCACTACACACCACTACACACACACAACTACACACCACTACACACACACACAACTACACACCACTACACACACAACTACACACCACTACACACACACACAACTACACACAACTACACACTCCACTACACTCAACTCCTCTACACTCAACTCCACTACACTCAACTCCTCTACACTCAACTCCACTACACTCAACTCCACTACACTCAACTCCTCTACACTCAACTCCACTACACTCAACTCCTCTACACTCAACTCCACTACACTCAACTCCCTCTAAACTACACTTCACTACACTCAACTCCTCTACACTCAACTCCTCTACACTCAACTCCTCTACACTCAACTCCACTACACTCAACTCCTCTACACTCAACTTCACTACACTCAACTCCTCTACACTCAACTCCACTACACTCAACTCCCTCTAAACTACACTTCACTACACTCAACTCCTCTACACTCAACTCCACTACACTCAACTCATCTACACTCAACTCCTCTACACTCAACTCCACTACACTCAACTCCTCTACACTCAACTCCACTACACTCAACTCATCTACACTCAACTCCTCTACACTCAACTCCACTACACTCAACTCCTCTACACTCAACTCCACTACACTCAACTTCACTACACTCAACTCCTCTACACTCAACTCCACTACACTCAACTCCCTCTAAACTACACTTCACTACACTCAACTCCTCTACACTCAACTCCACTACACTCAACTCATCTACACTCAACTCCACTACACTCAACTCCTCTACACTCAACTCCTCTACACTCAACTCCACTACACTCAACTCCTCTACACCACACCACATGCTCACCTATCAGAGTGTTACACACAAACACACAGCCTGTGTAAGTATAGATAGATCAGTTGTGAACAGCGCTATAGGAATAAATTTGATTAGATTAGATAAATATTAGTAAAATATTTAAATGTATAATGCACTATATAAATATATTTCTGTAATCTGTGAACAGTGTGAAGCAGCTCAGGAAACTCCAACATAACAACAGATAACCTGAGTAAAACCCCTCAGAGAGAGAGATAACAGCCGCACTCAGCCGGAGATAAGAGCTTTCCCCTCAGAGACGCTTCAGCTCTGTTCCTCTCACCAACCACGGCCTTCAGAACCTGAGATACACAACTACACACAACATACACAACCCGCCTGAGATACACAACTACACACCACTACACACAACATACACAACCCGCCTGAGATACACAACTACACACAACTACACACCACTACACACACACACACCACTACACACAACTACACACCACTACACACCACTACACACACACACACACAACTACACACAACTACACACAACTACACACCACTACACACAACTACACACCACTACACACAACTACACACAACTACACACCACTACACACAACTACACACCACTACACACAACTACACACACACACACAACTACACACCACTACACACACACAACTACACACCACTACACACACACAACTACACACCACTACACACAACTACACACCACTACACACCACTACACACACACACACAACTACACACCACTACACACACACAACTACACACAACTACACACACACAACTACACACCACTACACACACACAACTACACACCACTACACACAACATACACAACCCGCCTGAGATACACAACTACACACCACTACACTACACAAACACACAACTACACACAACTACACACCACTACACACACACACCACTACACACAACATACACAACCCGCCTGAGATACACAACTACACACCACTACACACACACACAACTACACACAACTACACACAACTACACACCACTACACACACACACAACTACACACAACTACACACCACTACACACACACAACTACACACAACTACACACAACTACACACCACTACACACACACAACTACACACAACTACACACAACTACACACCACTACACACACACACAACTACACACAACTACACACAACTACACACCACTACACACAACTACACACCACTACACACCACTACACACACACACAACTACACACCACTACACACCACTACACACACACACAACTACACACAACTACACACAACTACACACCACTACACACAACTACACACCACTACACACAACATACACAACCCGCCTGAGATACACAACTACACACCACTACACACACACAACTACACACCACTACACACACACAACTACACACCACTACACACACACACAACTACACACAACTACACACAACTACACACCACTACACACACACACAACTACACACCACTACACACACACACAACTACACACAACTACACACACACACAACTACACACAACTACACACAACTACACACCACTACACACACACAACTACACACCACTACACACACACACAACTACACACAACTACACACCACTACACACACACACAACTATACACAACTACATACAACTACACACAACTACACACCACTACACACACACAACTACACACAACTACACACCACTACACACAACATACACAACCCGCCTTAGATACACAACTACACACAACTACACACCACTACACACACACAACTACACACAACTACACACCACTACACACAACATACACAACCCGCCTTAGATACACAACTACACACAACTACACACCACTACACACACACACAACTACACACAACTACACACCACTACACACACACAACTACACACAACTACACACCACTACACACACACAACTACACACAACTACACACCACTACACACAACATACACAACCTGCCTGAGATACACAACTACACACCACTACACACCACTACACACACACAACTACACACAACTACACACCACTACACACCACTACACACACACAACTACACACCACTACACACACACACAACTACACACAACTACACACCACTACACACACACACAACTACACACCACTACACACACACACACACACAACTACACACAACTACACACAACTACACACCACTACACACCACTACACACCACTACACACAACATACACAACCTGCCTGAGATACACAACTACACACAACTACACACCACTACACACCACTACACACACACAACTACACACCACTACACACACCACTACACACACAACTACACACACACACAACTACACACCACTACACACACACACACAACTACACACAACTACACACCACTACACACCACTACACACACACACAACTACACACCACTACACACACACACACAACTACACACAACTACACACAACTACACACCACTACACACCACTACACACACACACAACTACACACCACTACACACACACACACAACTACACACAACTACACACCACTACACACCACTACACACACAACTACACACCACTACACACACACACAACTACACACCACTACACACACACACACAACTACACACAACTACACACAACTACACACAACTACACACCACTACACACCACTACACACACACACAACTACACACCACTACACACACACACACAACTACACACAACTACACACAACTACACACAACTACACACAACTACACACCACTACACACCACTACACACACACAACTACACACCACTACTAGAGTTGCACGGTGTACCGAAGGTTCGATTCTTTTTCGATACTACGTCATCACAAACGATTCGGTTCTTTAGCGTTCGATGCTTTCGATACTGTATATAGCCCAGTCACTACCTTCAAATGAGTCAAATTAGTAGGCGCGATTTGATTCAGTTCATAAGAAAACTGATTCACACCGCAGCAGTCGGTGTGGCAGGATTCAGATAAACTTAGTGTTCTGAACAAATGAATCGATTCACGCGCAAGCCAGCAGAGCAGCAGCGAGTGTAGAATGGCGACGGCTAAAATAACAGATGTCTCTCGTCCGCGACTTGAGGACAAAACGGGCGCGGGGAGTGAAGTGTGGGAAAATAGTCTGAGATGTAGGCATCTGTTTTTTATTGATATTTTTATTTTTAAATAAAATAACGAAAACTGAAAGTGAAACTAAACTACTTTATTTATTAGCGCTGTTTTCACTCCCGCAGTTGTACAGCGGGGGGGGGGGGGGGGGGGGGGTGTTGTGCCGATTCTGTCCGCGAAGCGGGAGTCGGATTCAGTAGCGGATTCGGCACCTCGCGGTCCGCGGTGTTAGTTGTAAGCGCTCGCGCTAGCCGCAAAATACGACAGAAAACACTGAGGGAGCTGCAGAATTATGTATGGGACTAGAATATGAGTACGAAGAGCTAAAAGAGAACCTTTACCTGTGAGTAGCTCACATCAGAACACGCAAATCTCTCTCTCTCTCACTCTCGCTCTCTCACTCTCTCACTCTTTCTCTGTGTCTCTCTCTCGCACGTGAACGCCTCCGCGTTTGACCTGCAGCACTGTGTTTAGCTGTTCTTAAAAATCATTTTAATTAAATAATAGTTCTATGCTTCTATGTTACAGTGTTATTTAACATAATTCTGATCATATTTCGCTCATTTAGCAGACAAGCACCCTGATCTCTACAAAGAGCTGAGAAGTCGACAGGTTAGTGGAGTTAGTCAAGATACACTCTGTCTGTAGCTTTACTAAGATTTACTAGCGACTGCTAGCGACTGCTAGTAAATCACGTTAACACGGAGAGGAGTGTGCAGGAGTTTTGTTTTGGACCCGTGGTTTTCTCTATTTCTCCATTATCCCATTGGCTGTGAAACATGAACTCAAGATGTTCACGTTTTCGCGTTTCCATCGCAAATCTGTGGTCAGGCACGTAGCCTGATCGTTACACTGAACATGGGCTTATTAAAAACGGTAAACGGTTGATTAATAAAACGGAGCAGTGAGTGTTAAAATGAACATAACATTGTAATGTTCTTCTGTCTCTTTATTTTCCTTATTCAGAACTTAACTTCTGCCCGCCCGTCAGGTTCACATAGTCAGGCTACCATTACCTCTGGTTTTAGTTTTAGTTTTTAGGAAGTGTTTAGATAATTATGTTATAGTTAAGGTTATAATAACGAAACTTGTTTTTTGTACAAATGTTTCATTTTAGAATAAAAACGTTTGCACCGATTGTTCAGTGTTTAATCCAGTTCAGTCAAAAATAAACATTTTATGTTCAGATATTTTTATTGTTTTTTTTTTCTTCCAAGTATCGTTTTGGTATCGAGAATCGTGATACTACAGTTGGTATCGGTATCGAAGTCAAAATTTTGGTATCGTGACAACCCTAACCACTACACACACACACAACTCCACACAACTACACACCACTACACACACAACTACACACCACTACACACACACAACTACACACAACTACACACCACTACACACACAACTACACACCACTACACACACACAACTACACACAACTACACACACCTACACACCACTACACACACACAACTACACACCACTACACACACACACAACTACACACAACTACACACCACTACACACACACACAACTACACACCACTACACACAACTACACACCACTACACACACACACAACTACACACCACTACACACACACACAACTACACACAACTACACACAACTACACACCACTACACACAACTACACACGCACACGACACAACACACATCATCCACACAACACACACAACTACACACAACATACACAACCCGCCTGAGATACACAACTACACACAACTACACACCACTACATAAAAACGATAAATGAATAAATGAATAAATGAATAAATGTGTTTTTTTCTCCTGGATTAGAAGTTCTGGTTGTTTAACAGTGGAGATCTCGGCTCTTCAGAAACAGCTTTTGATTGGCTGCAAACCAAAATCATCTTCAGAAGTTGGTTGTTATCTTGTCCTGAAACAGCAGCTCTGTCTGAACCTCCACAGATACGAAGCTCCTAAACCCGCAGATTCAGGGTTCATGTGTTGCCAGTTCTGTCTTTTTCACACAGAACAGATTCAGTAAAACACAGTGATCATGCTGTAGATTCAGTACAGGGTAAAGCACAGTGTAAACAGGAGGCTGGATGGTGATGGACAGTATATATTCGGCTTATATCCAATCCACTGGATCCATTTTTAAAATGGATTGTAAAAAATTTTTTTAAAAATTGTAAAAAAATCACTAACAGTAATCGTAATAACGTCAAATATTAAAGAAAAATGCTATTTTAGAGCTCGAGCGTCGATATTCTATTAACCCAGCCGACCGCTGAACCCGACTGTTTATCAATACGGCGTTTATACACACTCTCTCTCTTAATTACAGCCTCCTCACCAACAAACACCAACAAACACCAACAAACACCAACAAACACCAACAAACACCAGCAGCCGCTCACTGGAACCAGTCCAGAACTCGCTGCTCTAAATCATGTCAGAGAATACATTATTACTTTATTATCATAATAACAGACAGAGCGTATTTGTTATTTTCTGTCAGTGTTTACTGTTCAGTAAAGAAACGCATTAATCTTAGTCCTGAGTTTTTATAATCACCAGATATTAAACAGAGCTGAACGGGTTTATCAGCTTCATCCAGCACTGAGATTAAAGATTAAAGATATCAAACCTCTCTGCAGGTTTACTCTCAGTTAGTTTAGTTATCTCAGTGATTTATCTGATAAACCTTTTCACTTCTTAACATTCATATATTTCTACATTTCAGGATTTAAACACTTTTTATCAAGAGTTGTGATGTTAAAGCGTTTAGCACTTTGTCATTTTCTAATTCCTACTTACAGCATTTAAAAGGGGACTTATTATGTAAAAATCGCAGGAAAGCGCAGCGACTCGGTTCTGATACATCAGCTCACAGATGCAGCAAGACTAACTGTGCTCTCTCGGGGCTCCGGCAGCTGATGGCAAGCTGCATGACCTGGATTTGAACCAGCGATCTCCTGATCACAGTGACAGCACTTTAGACTACTGGACCACCTGGCACCCCTTCACACCGAGGTTTATACCCGAGCTGAAGATGAAGTTGAGGAAGAGGACGAAGATGAGGATGAAGAGGATGAAGATAAAGATGAGGATGAGTATGAAGATGAGGAGGAGGATAATGAGGAAGAAGATGAAGATGATATAGAGGAAGAGGATGAAGATGGAGATGAGGTAGAGGATGATGATGATGAAGATGATGATGATGATGATGATGATGAAGAGGATGATGATGAAGATGAGGAAGATGAGGAAGAGGATGATGAAGATGAGGAAGAGGAAGAGGATGAAGATGATGAAAAGGAAGAGGAAGAAGATGAAGATGAGGTAGAGGATAATGATGATGATGAAGAGGATGAGGAAGAGGATGATGATGATGATGAGGAAGAGGATGATGATGAAGAGGATGAAGATGATGATGATGATGAGGAAGAGGAAGAGGAAGAGGATGTGTTCTCTGGGGAAGCTGTTGTTCTCTGAGTGCCGCAGTTTGATCCTCCTGCTCTCGATGCTTCAGCTGCTGAATAATAATAAGGAAATATTCCTCTCCGGATGGGAAATTATGGGCTGTTTGTCTCTGTTTTCCGTTTCGCTCGCCCGCTCTCACTCCGTCTGTCTACAGGAAGCGCAGAGATCATTTCCCGCCAATTTCCCGGCGATTTCCCGCCTGTGTGAGTGGAACGTATCGGGGTCTAACCAGCTGTTATTGATCACAGTTATTTGTCGGTGTGTTTACGGGGAAAATAACGCGGTTCAAATGGTTTTTCAACACGGTGGAAAAATAAGGTGTTGTTTGTAAATCGGATCTTTTCAGTTCATCTGAGAAAAACACTCACCTGCAGAGAACCAGACCACCAGCAGCCCACCTGACTCCACAGGTACGGGTCTACAGTCTGGAACAGCAGGAAAACCTGCCTGAACTGAAACAGATTACTGAGCTTCTTCTGTATCAAATCTAACAGTTCCTGTATGATACTGGATACAGAGGCTGCTTTTAATTGATAATTAAAACTTCAATAACGTTATTTTAATAGGCAGTGCCCTGTGGGTGGTGTCCTGTGGGTGGCATCCTGTATTCAGCATCCTGTATCTGCAGGCAGCATCCAGTAGGCAGTGTCCTGTGTACAACGTTTTTTGGGCAGCATCCTGTAGGCGGTATGCTGTAGATAGTGTTCAGTGGGTGGTGTCCTGTGTTCAGCATCCTGTAGTCAACATCCTGCTGGCAGCGTCCGGTGGGCAGTGTCCTGTGGACAACATCCTGTTGTTGGCATCCTGTCGGCATTTTTCTGTGGGAAGTGTTCTGTTGGCAGCGTCCTGTAGACAGTGTCCAGTGGGTGGTGTCCTGTGGTCAGTATCCTGTAGTCAATGTCCTGCAGGCAGCTTCCTGTAGGAGGAGTCATGTGGTCAGCATTCTGTTGTCAACGTCCTGTGGGCAGTGTCCTGCAGGTATAGAGTGGACAGTGAGTGGATACAGTGTTTAAACTCCAACACTGCATTATTTACAGCACAGAAAGTATCAGCTGGCTCTTATAACCTACAACACTGTGAGCTGCAGTCTCTCACTGTATAACCTGTACCTGAGTACAGAGTAAATCTGAAGAACCTGAGCTTCAGTTTAACCCAGTAACTCAGTAACTCAGGGGTTCTGATCTGCAGGCTGGTTTATGTAGAACTGAAGGATTTTACTGAGTTTAAAAACTGAAAGCCTGAAACATCTGATCCTGAGCTGCTGAATTAACTACAGTCTCCACTTCTTCTCTCCCTCTCCCTCTCTCTCTCTCTCTCTCTCTCTCTCTCTGACCCGCCCCCATTCCTAACCTCCGGAGTGGAGGAGTGGAGGGGGGAGATTTTCCAGGGACAAAAGAATGAATATGTAATGAAGAAAGAGGGAAATGGGTGGGAGTCCAGGGGCTTTGTGTGTGTAGCTTTTCTTTTTAACTGTGTGTGTGTGTGTGTGTGTGTGTGTGTGTGGGGGGAGGGGGGTGTGGGGATTGTTTGGTGGTGGGAATTCTGGTCCAGCTTAAAGTTGTTTGATCAGAACAGAACTCGGGATCAGAGTATCTCTCTCTTCATCTGTCTTTCTGTCTGTCTCTCTCTCTGTCTGTCTCTCTGTCTGTCTGTCTGTCTGTCTCTCTGTTTTAGTGTCTTTCTCTCATTATGAAGTGCTGAACAGTAAAGAAAGTTTTAAAGTGTGATTAAACTAGTGATAATATAATCTGTAATTATGTATAATTAGAGTAATGTTAGTTACATAATAATAACATTCATTAAACTCATTTAAACTCTTTCTCTTTCTCTTCTTTCTATCCCCTCTTTCTGACCCCCGTGTCCCAGAGCAGATGGTACGCTCCGAGTTAAACTGTGTGTGTGTGTGTGTGTGTGTGTGTGTGTCAGAGGGTGTGTGTGTCAGAGGGTGTGTGTGTGTCATAGGGTGTGTGTGTGTGTCAGTGTGTGTGTGTGCGCGCGCGCTCTTTGGTCCTCTGCTGGAGAGAGAAAGAGCAGGAGCAACTCTCACACTCTGTTCTTCTGTTTCATCGCCGCTGTCGCATTCTTTCACACACACTCTCCACACACACACAAACACACACACACACACTCTCCACACACACACACACACACACACACTCTCCACACACACACACACACACACACACACACACACACACACACACACAGAGCAGCTGGATTCTCTCTCTCTGGGCTGAGAGAGCAGAACGGAATAGAACAGTGGAGAGAGAAGCGTTGTGGATTCTACCCGCTGCCTGTCTCTCTCTCTCTCTCTCTCTGTCTCTGTCTCTCTCTCTCTCTCTCTCTGTTTCTCTCTCTCTCTCTCTCTGTATCTCTCTGTCTCTCTCTCGGTCTCTCGGGTCGGGGTTGTAGTGCGGAGCGACGGGTCGGGGTTGTAGTGCGGAGCGGCGGGTCGGTGGTGTAGTGCGGAGCGACGGGTCGGTGGTGTAGTGCGGAGCGACGGGTCGGGGGTGTAGTGCGGAGCGGCGGAGCGGTGGGGATGTAGTGCGGGGTGTGTGTGACAGGATGCCGGTGTGTGTGCGCTGCTGCCCCGCAGGGTAAAATCCTGAAGATGATGGAGGACAATAAGCAGCTCGCGCAGAGGATCGATGGAGCGATTCAGTCCGCCAGTCAGGAGGTGACCAACCTGCGCTCAGAGCTCTCCGCCACCAGCAGCAGACTGGCCGAACTGGGAGCCAGCAGCCCCGAGAACCACCAGCTCAACCACCACACACACGGTAAGACCAGTCTATACCCTTCATTTATATACTACAGTCTATACACTCTATATACTGCTGCTGCTGGATATATTCTACAGTTTATATACACTCTATATACTGCTGCTGCTGGATATATACTACAGTCTATATACACTCTATATACTGCTGCTGCTGGATATATACTACAGTCTATATACACTCTATATACTGCTGCTGGACATATACTACAGTCTATAAACACTCTATATACTGCTGCTGCTGGATATATACTACAGTCTATATACACTCTATATACTGCTGCTGGACATATACTACAGTCTATAAACACTCTATATACTGCTGCTGGACATATACTACAGTCTATAAACACTCTATATACTGCTGCTGCTGGATATATACTACAGTCTATATACACTCTATATACTGCAGCTGCTGGATATATACTACAGTCTATATACACTCTATATACTGCAGCTGCTGGATATATACTACAGTCTATGTACACTCGATACACTGTATACTGCTGCTGGATATAAACTACAGTCTATATACACTCTATATACTGCTGCTGGATATATACTACAGTCTAAACACTGTTTACTGCTGCTGGATATAAACTACAGTCTATATACACTCTATATACTGCTGTTGGATATATACTACAGTCTATATAAACTCTATAAAGTGCTGCTCCTGGATATATACTACAGTCTATATACACTCTATATACGGCTGCTGCTGGATATTCTACAGCTAAGCAATATGACTACAGTGAAACTGTTAATAAAGTAAAAACTATTTAAAGTTAATGAGTAACTACTAAATAACTACTATAAAAGTAATATTATAACTTATTTGCGTTGTTATGCTGTAATTACACAGTAACTACTCTCAGTATCGGTTCAACCATTATGGAATTGTTAGTATTAGTATTATGGCTTTATCTATTGACTACTCTAAAACAATGTTTATTTATTAATTAAATAGAGTCTAGATTTATTAAAACACAGTTAGTTATTATATAAAGGACTATAATTCTGTAATTCCTCAATAACTATTGATATTAATATTGAGGCTTATTTTTAGTGCAGTTATTCTACTATAGGACAATAAATAATTTTATAGTCTGATTAATAGTTAATTTTTTTTCTTAAATTAAATCTAAAATATGCAGAGCTGCAGTGACTCATAGAGAGAATCACTTTTACACCATCAGAAATCTGATCCCACTGTCCGACCCGGAACTCATCAATTACCCTCAACTCTGATTATAACACACACAGTATTACACCAGTACAACCTCTCACTGTACTCTAGAGTATGAGTGTGTGTAGTGTGTATATTGTGTGTTTGTGTGTAAATTGTGTGTGTGTGTGTGTGTAAATTGTGTGTGTGTGTGTGTGTGTGTGTGTATAGTGTGTGTATAGAGTGTGTATGTGCTGTTGTTGTGGTGCAGGGTGAGTTATAGAGTTTATGCTCTGGGTTTGTGTGACGTTGGGTTGCAGTGTTTGGAGGATTCAGCACTGCTGCGTTTCTGCGGTAACAGAGAGAGAGAGAGAGAGAGAGAGAGGGAAAGAGAGAGAAAGAGAGAGACAGAGAGAGAAAGAGAGAGAGAGAGAGAGGCTTTTGTTTGGAGTGAAAGAGAAGTGAAAGCAGGGAGTCAGTGCTGTTTCTCTTTGCCTTGTCCCGTTTCCTGGGCAGCAAATGGGATGCTTATTGTATGCAGGGGAGAGAGAGAGACAGAGAGAGAGAAACAGAGAGAGCGAGAGAAAGAAAAAGAGACTTTTACTCTTTCTTCAACAAGAGTAATGGGTTGTTAAGATTAAGGCGGTTCATAGACAGTTAGAAACACTGTTAACAAGCTCCCTGACTTCCTGTGACAAACAGTTTAATTAATTAATTAATTAATTAATTTATTTATTTATTATTATTATTATTATTATTATTATTATTATTATTATTATTATTTATCCAGGTACTATGTGGATGGATGAGATTGCAAAATTAGTTCCATATTCACGAAGTACAGAATAAGTATTTCCTAAACAGTGTTATAATAAACCTGTACCTGTTTCACTGCCTTATTTTTATAATTTCTTCTTTCATTTAAATTCTCTCTTTCACTTTCTGTGTTCTATTACTCTATCTCTCTATATCTAGTGAGTTACTCATCCTTTCTCTCACTCTCTCTCTCTCTCTCTCTCTCTCTGTTGTCACTGCTCTGTCCTGTTCTCTCTGGTGCTGCTGTTTGTTCTGGCACTTCACATGTATCTCCTGTCTGCTGCTCTCAACTCATCCCTTCTAGTGTAACATGTTGGCTCCCTCAGGTTCTCACCTGCTGCTCACTAAACGCCAGGCTGAAAACTGTCCATTCATTCACAGCAAAGAGACAAGATATATATATATATATATATATATATATATATATATATATATATATATATATATATATATATATATATATATATATATATGGAGAGCGGGCAGGACGAGGAAGTGCTGCAATCTGGTGGAGACTGTGTTCCTGGGAAACCCTTGCTGTGTGTGGGTGAACATTATCCTGCTGAAAAATGCTGCTGCTATCAGTTGGAAGTTCTGCATGAGAGGCAGCAACACATGTATCTGCAGGATGTTCTGCACAGATCACTGAGATCACTGTTAGTAATGTTCCTCCTATCACAACTAGGGGGGACCGACTCTCACTGTATGAGATGCTCATCAATCACACCTGCAGTTTACAGTGTGAACTCTTCAGTCCAGGGCAAAGACCTCTATACTCAAACCTGAACATCATCAGATCCAGACAGAACCTGGATACGGACGGTTTAGATGGCGACAGGTAGTTGAATTAACCCCCTCTCAAGAGTCTAAATTTGAACTTAATAATTATGAATAGCGGTAATGCGTGGTGGAGCAAAGTGATATACTGTATGTATTAAATCAAGTACATTAACTGTGACTATACTGTACTACACTCTCCTTCCACTGGAGAGAGAAAGAAAGAGAGAGAGGAAGTGTTCAATCAGAACTGAGCTGGAATGTGAACTGGACACACTCCAAACACCACAAACACACGCACACACACACACACACACACACATACACACAATATAACAACAGAATGAAGAAGGAAGAATCGGAAATAGAGAGAAAAAGAAAAAGTAAACTAGAAAAATAGAAAAAGGGGATGAAACAGAAAAAAGTTAAAGAAGAAAAAAGATAATAAGAGAGAGATGTATGGACAAATAGAAAGAAAGGTAGAGAGATCAGAAAGGACAGAAAGAGAGACTAATGCACCTGTAATTATAAAAGATGAGTAATCAGAGTATTAAATGTGTAATAAAGAGATTAATCAGCGATGCTAAGCGTGAACGCTGGTATCGGGTGGGTTTGTGATGTAATTCTGAGACGTTCCCACAGGTTTACAGCTTCACTTTAATAAACTGCTAACATCGTTCTTATCAATATTGAGTCATGTAATTTCCACATCAATAAGACCGGGCTGTATAACAGTCCTGTATAACAGTCCTGTATAAAGAACACACTGCGTTTATCTATCCGCTGATGTTCCACCCTGTGACTCTCAGAGAGCTGAAATATCAGAGCAGTAAATCTGGATCTTCTGCATGACCTCACATTCCTAAAGCTGCTCAGTGTGATAAACTGCTTTTGTAATTGGTGTGTGAGATTACATTATAACGCCTGACTTTAGGGGCGGAGCTACAGTGAAGCCCAAAACCTAAATCACTAGTTTTACACCGACTGACCAACAGAGGAGTGAAGTAATAAAGTACAATTACTAGAAATTAATATAGTATAAATAGTATAAGTATCTAGTTATCTATATTTTATTATTTTACATTTTCACACAATGTTCTGAACTTTCTATTCCTTACATTTTAAAAATACCCTCGTTACTCCTATTTCATTTCTCTCATTTACATTCCGGCTTCTCATCGTTCAATAAAACCCCTATCCAGATGAATCTCTCCATCCAGAGTGAATCTGATTGTGGTTGGACGGATTGTGATGTATGGTAGTCTGATGCACATTGAAAATGGGTGTTGTCTTGTCCCTTTTCTGGTGTGTTTACATGTTTGGAGACATGGAGAATGAGATGCTCCATCACACATTAATGTAAAATTTTTATGGTCAACATTGTAGATTATTACGACTAATCGTTGCAGCCCTACTTGGGATGTGGGGTCCCGTGAGATTTGGCTTGGCAGTGTAAGTAGAAATAACACCCCTCAGCATAATCCAGCTGGAGTTTAGAG
>NC_064431.1:34432500-34452500 GCF_023375975.1 Astyanax mexicanus
CATTATGTTTTCTTACATTGTAAATATGTGCATTACTAAACCCAACATTCAAAGAGTTAAAGAGTTAAAGAGTTAAACACGTTAGCAGATCTGCTGCTTAATTACAGTTACAGTAAATTACAGTAAAGGGTTTAACCCTCAGCACTGGATGTTTTCTCTGGTAATGAAAGAGAAAAGGTTTTTAGGAGTCAGTAGTTTGAGGGTTTCAGTATCAGATCCAGGCTGGGGGAGGGGTTTAATGTTCTGCTGGTTCTGTGGGTGTAATTCTGGGTTCTGATGGTTCTGAAGACTCTGATTAGGAGCTTCTGATCTGCTGGGGTTTGAAATGCAGAGATGAATCTCAGAGTCGGCGCTTTAGTCTGGAGAGGGTTTGATGTTGAAGTGAAGGAGAGGCTGTGCTCTCGTTAGACCTGCTGATCCACATGAGACGCATTACAGAATCAGCTCACCCTCTCTCTCTCCCTCTCTCTCCCTCTCTCTCCCTCTCTCTCCCTCTCTCTCCCTCTCTTTCTTCTCTCTTTCTTCTCTCGTTATTCTCTTCTCTTTCTGTTGGCGCCTCAAGTGCTGAGATGATGGTATGAACTTTTGCTGGGTCAGACTGAAGCTGAGTTCACCGAGACATACAGAACAGTCAAAACAGACCTTAAATTCATTTTCATTATTTGAAAATGTTCAGAATATGTTTTATATTTTATATTCTTCAAAGTATCTCCTCTTGTTTAGATGATCAGTTTTGAACATCTCTGCTGGATTTTCTCAGTCAGTTTTATGAGGTAGAGTCTCCTGGAATTCAGGCTTTCAGTTAACAGCTGTGCTGAACTCATCAAGAGTTAATTACTTGAATTTCTTGTCTCTTAATGTTAAAGTTTGAGAGCATCAGTTAAAGTAAAGTAGTGAAGAGGTAGAGTTACAGGTATACAGTGAATAGTGAATATTTCAGTAATGATCTAGCAAGAACTACCAACTAAGTAAAGAACAAAATACTTTTATAAGAAATGAAGATCAGTCAATCTGAAAAAATAAATTTCAAGGACTTTTCAGAAAACTGTCCTTGAGTTCAGTTTCAAAAAATACCATAAAAACATTTAGAAACCATTATAAAACTGGCACTCATCAGGAACGCCTCAGTAAAAGAAGAGCGAGAGTTTCCTCTGTTGTACAGGATGAGTTTATCAGAGTTTCCAGCCTCAGAAACCACAAGTTAACAAACAGCTCCTCAGATAAGAGTATCTAAATACTTCACAGAGTATTTTAGTTTGTTTAACACTGTTTTAAAATTACTACATGATTCATTATGTGTTTCTTGATAGTCTGATAGATCACTTCACTATTCATTTACTATGTAGAGAAAAACATATAAAAATGAATGAGAAGGTGTGTCCAAACGTGTAACTCTGGTTCCAGACTGAGTTACGCCTGGGTCTGCTGTGACCATACAATAACCCAGCCTGGGCCCCACCACCGGGGGAGGGACTAATAATACACACACGCACACACACCCCCCCCCCACACACACACACACTCGCTGGCTGCTCTCTGGAGGAGTGTTAGGAGGGGTGTAGATGTTCGGTGGTTCCAGGCTGGGAAACTCTAAACTCCTCAGAAGAAAAGCTCTAAATAATTTCACCACGTTCATAAATCATCACTGATCAACCAAAACCTCACAGGATTAAAGCAGGGTTTGGGTTTTAGACACCAGAGACTGACGAACATGATCCTCCCTTATAATTCTATTCCTCAGGATGGTACAGTTGGAGGTGCAGATAGTTGAGCTTGGGTTGGTTTGGTTGAATAAAGTGAATTTAAGGTGGAAGCTGGTTTCTCTGGTCTGAATCAGGGTATAAGTTGGTTCACTTGGAATTTTTCTTATTGGTTGGGTTTGTTTTTAAACAGGCAAAAACCTAAACGCACCAAAATGCTCCCCAACAAACCACGCAAGCTTAATGTCTCCTCTGATTGGTCAGAGCAGTAAATACAGGTAGAAGGTCCTGTGCTCCAGACCAGCATGTACAGCCGTGCTTTCAAATATAGTCTTCAGTGAGATGTGCAGAGTAGAGGTGTGTGTAGTAAATGTTTCAGTGGGATGTGAATGTTTGTGTGGTAAATGTTTGTGTAGTTGTTTGATGTGAGCAGTGAACGCTGCACATACTGCTTTCAGTGTATGGAGCATGGAGCAGCAGCAGAGACTAGCATTAGTTAATAGCTATGGTTATTACCTGGGTAATAAATCAGGTTAAAGTGGACCTGAAGAGCCATTTAGCCCATATATATATATATATATATTAGTACTAGTTTAAGGAGCTCAGTCTACAGTCCTCTCAGAATTTCAATGAGCTACAATAGAAAATCTATATCAAATTTAATCTGGTTTTGCTGGTGATAACTGTGACTTCGAAGGGTGAAGTGGATTGAAATCAATACCTCTATGACCTGGCTGAATCCTAATGCTGCTTTAAGTGTGTGTGTGTGTGTGTGTTTAGCTGGCAGTTTGCTCTCACTATAAATCAGTATAATTAATGTATTGTTTAGATCGCTGCCCACCAAGTTTCATTGCTGCTGGTTTTTGTTTCTGGGTGCAGTTATTTGTGAGTTTATATCATGATATCTATTTTTTGATAATATATCCAGCCCTAATTCAGACTATATATTGGATTTTGCCCATTTTTTTCAGTATTCCCTACAGTGCCAAAATTATATAAACCCAAAATAAAGTAGGATATAAAATTTATATTATATTTCGCTATTATTATATTTTTCTTTTAATTTATTTTGATATTATTGTATTTTTCTGAATATTTTAACTCTTAGCCCTGAGTATCAGACATTAAAACATGAATAAGATCCTCCTGTTTCTCCGGATGCAGTTGGAGGTCTCAGGTGTTTAATCTGAACCATCAGCCCCTGCTGTTCACCTCCGACCTCCTGATCCTCAGAGACACCAGGCTACCAATCAGTGACATCACACACACACACACACACACACACACACTCACTACACACACACACACACACACACACACACACACACACACACACACACACACACACATACACACACACACACACACACTCACTACACACACACACACACATTACACAAGGCACAATATTTCAGCTTGGCCGGACGCTCATATTTTAGTGATCTATAGGTGTGTTAATGCTGCACAGTGCAGTTTAATTTAAGGGTGTGTCAGTGTGTCTTTGCTATCATAACGACAGGAAAAGTAAACCTCAAAATGCTCAAAAGAAGTACTAATTCCCTGTATTCCCTGCTTAATTTGGGAATGAAAAAAATAATGCTGAGTTCTGAGTTTGTTGCACATTACTGTAAATCAGTACTAAAGCTAATAATATTGAATAATATAATAAAATCCTCTAATTAACGAGTGGTTATGTGTTAATTAGGCCCTGTGGGGGAGCGAACCTGAATCTTCAAGCCTGAATAAAAACCTTCCCATGAGACTCCTCACCAAACTCCTTTAAAGAACAACAGAAATGTGTTACAACAAAACCAGGGGAGACTGCTTTTATATAGTTTATATACTGTATATAGTATCAGTCAAAAGTTTAGACACACCTCTTCTCTCTCATTCAGTCTGTTTTTTTCTGCTTTTTATGATTTTATACATTGTAAATTTACAATTAAAGACGATATTAAAGCTCTACAGAAACATGTGCTGAATTATTTACAGTAATAAACCAGAATGTTCTGGATGGTTTTAGATGTTCTGTGTGGTTCAGTGGGTATGTGGTTGACGTGGCGTTTGGTCTGCAGGACTCCTGCAGTGACGTGACGCTGGGCGTGTTATTATGCTAATCTCGGCTGCAGGTTATCAGTGAGTTCAGGGTTGTGATGAAGGAGAACGTGGTGATTTCTGATTTCTGTTCTGAGCTCTGAAATCTTCAGCTCTTCTTCAGACAGCGGCATAAAATCCCTTCAGCCCAAAACCTTCAGATATTCTCTCCACTCGCCTCCATCACAGCGCAGAAAACTTCTATCAGCCGCCAGCAGAGAAACACTTTACTAAACACAGAGGGAGACTGAGAGCTTCCTGTCGACTGATCTCTTATTCTTTATTAATCCATTAATTATTGATCTTACGTATTCTGTGATTCTGCTGAGTTTACTGTTCTGTTCCTGTAGTTCCTGTAGTTTCTGTAGTTCCTGTAGTTTCTGTAGTTTCTGTAGTTCCTGTAGTTCCTGTAGTTTCTGTAGTTCCTGTAGTTCCTGTAGTGTTTCCATCCAGTCCGACTGATGTTACAGTAAGAGTAATGTCCCAACAGTAAAATTGCAGGTAATGTATTTTATTACCAAATCAATTACATTTACATCTGATTACATCCAATTACAGCAAATTACAGCAAAATACAGGACCGGAGCTCAGCTCTGTTTACTGCTGAGACCATCTGAAGCTACTACACTACAGTTTAACACACCGCTTACATTAAAATAAAAACATGCGTCAGTGACATTCAACTACTGAGTACTAATAATACTGAGTACTAATACTACTGAGTTCAGCTCGTTTAACTACACTAACGTTAGCTGCCTTTATAACTGATAAATAGATAATTTTATCCTTTATTTTTTACTCAACATCAGATTTACCAAATAACAAACTGTAAAAACTTTATATAGTCTTTATCAATGAGACCCACAGAAATACACATAATAAACCCACATGATCAATAATAGTATTAATAACTGGTTAGTAAATGAGTATCAGACAGTGCGGCTGTATCTCAGTATCTCAGACTGTTTTATAAAGTCTGCTTGTTGTCTGTCTCTGAGGTCATGTGATTATCGGAGTATAACGGCAGTATTGTAGGATTCTGGTTCACTGAACTCTGAGTTAATGATCATGTGAATCATATAAACACTGTTCTCCCTCTGTCCTTAATTCATTAAGTAATCAATTACTCTGGATTAATCTCTCATTAAAGTCCAGCTGCTCCTCCAGAATTGAACTTTTCTCATATTAGAAATTAATATTTCAGTCGGGTCGAGTCCTGCAGGAAAACGCTCTGGAATCTTCCTGCTTTATTTTCTGGCGTTTAAACAAAGAATTTTATTCACATTCACATGAGGATCTGAGGTTTAGTCGGGATTTGTTTGGAATGTTTTCCCATAAATCCATAATTAACCACAAACTCTGTGTCTCAGCTGACGACTCGGCTGTGGAATTTCAGCCCCGGAACCAAAGGGCGCGAGAGCTGCTCCACCGAGAGAGCTGCTCTGGCGCGAGAGCTGCTCCACCGAGAGAGCTGCTCTGGCGCGAGAGCTGCTCCACCGAGAGAGCTGCTCTGGCGCGAGAGCTGCTCCACCGAGAGAGCTGCTCTGGCGCGAGAGCTGCTCCAGTGCGAAAGCGGCTCCAGTGCGAAAGCTGCTCCAGCGCAAGAGCGGCCTGATCCACAGCTCTTTCAGCACAGTTCATTCTACAGGTTTAATACAGAATCAGTCAAAAGTCTGAACACACCTTCTTATTCAGTGTTTTTATTTATTTATTCATTTAATTTATTTTCTACATTATAGATTAATATTAAAGAGATGTAATCGATTGCAGGACTCATATATAATTCTGTAGTAAAGAGTATAAAAGTGTTTTTCCTCCACATTAATCCCCTGATCTAAAGCTGATGAACTGAGATTAAGGTGATTTGAGGTGATTTAATTGGGATGAGCTGGAGCTTCACAGCACAGTGAAGGAAAAGCAGCAGCTATTGTTCAGCACCTCCAGAAACTCCTTCCTTCAAGATGCTGAGAAAACTATTCCAGGAGACTCTAAATCATGAAGATACTGAGATTAAAATCTCACCAAGAGTCTGCAGATCTGAACTCAAAGAGAAACGTCAGATAAATAATTACAGAAATATGAGTTTTTTTAGTTTACAGAAGTGAGAATAAGAGAATAAGAGGAAAGTTCAGTTTTATTATATTTTATTACAGACTCTTTCTGTTCTTGGTGGTTATCGAGTGATAAATATGAGCCGCAGTATTAAATCAGTGAGGTGTTTCTGTAACTCGTTCAGTAAAGCTGGATCTTCTGGAGGTTCTGAAGTTGTGAAAGCTTGGTCTGAATGAGCCGGACCTCCTGCAGAGTGCCAGTGCGATGGAGTGAGTTTATGAAGAGAGGAGGTGAAGTGGAGAAGATAAATTTACCCAGAGTTCCTGAGCTGTATGCATCAGTGAGAACTTTAAAGGGTAAAGTGTGGCCTGGGGCTCAGCGGGGCTTTACTGAGCCACATCTGAGGAAATGATTGTGTTGGAGCAGCAGATTCAGGTGGACCTGTGAACTCCAGTGTAACGTTCAGAATCACCGGCGGAGAAAAGAGAACACGACTCTCTCTGTAGAATTATTTAAACAGGTTCTTTAATTCCCACAATATTACAGAAACTTCCTCTACGCAAAAACGAACCTAAACGCACCTAAAAAGCACCAGTGAGCTCGCCGGCCCAACAGGTCAAAACAAGGTTACTAAAGCTGTCGTTCTGAGCCGTCATCCACCAGTAAGACCAGATACAGTTTATTTCCAGTTTAACACGACAGCTACCAGCCTCATCCTACATCACTACTACTGTGTTAGTAATTCTGTATATTTCAGTTTCAAATGTAAAAGTCAGCAAAAATGAAAATACTTCACTAAGAAAATATGAAATTAAAAACTACATGTAAATACATAGTGCTCTATTTTAGATCTTTGCTATCATATTGACGGGAAAAGTACACCTTGTGCAGCTCAAAACGCACTAAAGTCATGTAGTAATTCTCATAATAAATGATGGGTGTGCTTAATTTTGGACATAACATGAAATAAACCAATCAGAGTGTTTCTTGCTTATCATTCTCTTTAATAGTAGAACCAGGTGAGCTCTGACTTTGTTGGATTGCTATTTTAACGGTGCAGCTACCTGGACGTGTCCAACAAACGCTTGTACTATTGTACTTGTACTATGTACTATTCTGTTTATTGTTGATGTAAAAGTTGGGCTGTGATAGAGCTGCCCCAGCCCACCGTAATCTCTCTCTCTCTCAGTGCTGAAGCTCTAACGGTTTCACTGCAGGGTTTGAGCTAAAAACCAGTTCCTGAAGCTTCACCCTGAAACCGGCTCGGTTCCAACAGCGCTTTACTGCACTCTGTTACTATGGTAACCAGCAGGACTCACTTCCTCACTCACAGGCTAACGGTCACCAAACCCCCCAACACCACCCCCCCCACCTCACACTTCACGCGGTGTTAAAGGGCAAACTGACACACAGTTAAAGCCACTGGGCACACACACACACACACACATTTGTATACACACAAAACACACACACACACAAACAAATGAAAACAGATACACACACTCCTATAATTCACACAGAGAATTCAGCCAAACAGCTGCAGACGTACTGCTGGACCCAATCCAAACACACACACTCCCTACACACACACACACATTCCTGCCATTATCACTCCACACACTCCCACATACTCCCACATACTCCCACATACTCCCACATACTCCACACACATACTCCACACAACCCATACACTACCACACTCCACACACACTCCTCACATTCCCACATACTCCACACACTACCCACACTCCACACACACACTCCTCACACTCCAACATACTCCACACACTCCCCACACAGACTCCACACAATCCATACACTCCACACACTCCACACACACTCCTCACATTCCCACATACTCCACACACTACCCACACTCCACACACACACTCCTCACACTCCAACATACTCCACACACTCCCCACACAGACTCCACACAATCCATACACTCCACACACTCCACACACACTCCTCACATTCCCACATACTCCACACAATATCCACACACACACTTCTCACACTCCCACATACTCCACACACTCCCCATACAGACTCCACACAATCCATACACTCCACACACTCCACACACACACTCCTCACACTCCCACATACTCCACACACTCCCCATACAGACTCCACACAATCCATACACTCCACACACTCCACACACACACTCCTCACATTCCCACATACTCCACACACACACTCCTCACTCTCCCACATACTCCACACACACACTCCTCACACTCCCACATACTCCACACACACACTCCTCACTCTCCCACATACTCCACACACACACTCCTCACTCTCCCACATACTCCACACACACACTCCTCACTCTCCCACATACTCCACACACACACTCCTCACTCTCCCACATACTCCACACACACACTCCTCACACTCCCACATACTCCACACACACACTCCTCACATTCCCACATACTGCCCACACTCCCACATACTCCACACACACACTCCTCACACTCCCACATACTCCACACACTCCCACATACTCCACACACACACTCCTCACTCTCCCACATACTCCACACACACAATCCACACACTACCCACACTCCACACACACACACTCCTCACATTCCCAAATACTCCACACACTCCTCACACTCCACACACTCCTCACACTCCACACACACACTCCTCACATTCCCAAATACTCCACACACTCCTCACACTCCACACACTCCTCACACTCCACACACACACTTCTCACACTCCCACATACTCCACACACTCCCCATACAGACTCCACACAATCCATACACTCCACACACTCCACACACACACTCCTCACATTCCCACATACTCCACACACACACTCCTCACACTCCCACATACTCCACACACACACTCCTCACTCTCCCACATACTCCACACACACACTCCTCACTCTCCCACATACTCCACACACACACTCCTCACTCTCCCACATACTCCACACACACAATCCACACACTACCCACACTCCACACACACACACTCCTCACATTCCCAAATACTCCACACACTCCTCACACTCCACACACTCCTCACACTCCACACACACACTCCTCATACTCCCACATACTCCACACTCTCCCGCACAGCTACTGAATGTGATGTTCTGATAGTTTTGGAGATACAAGCATTTCCTGATCAGTCCAGCCCCTCTTTCCCTCCAGCTTCAGTCTGATTACAGCCTCTGATATTACTGACCAATTTCACAAACTCTGACTCTAAATAATCGCCCTGTTTACAGTCCTGAGTTCACTGTGTTTATACTGTATACAGTGTATTCAGTGTCCTGTAATTACCTGTAACGAAACAGTGAGTTACATTCACAAAAAACAGATCAGATATTTGAGATATTTGATCATATCATTAAGTTGATTCATTTACCTTATTATTATTATTATTATTATTATTATTATTATTATTATTATTCAGTATGAGATTTACTAGTAGCTTCACAGTTTTACTCTGCTGATACCTCAGCATACAGTACACACACACACACACACACACACACTCGGGCACTGTTCTGTTCTGTCCTGATATGGCAGTGTTTGGGGGCAGCAGTACAGAACTGCAGGCCGGGTGAGTGTGTTTAACACACCTCTGTATATAAAATAAACTTTACACTACAGATTAAACGTCTCTATACTTCAGTAGCTGCAGTTCTGTACGACTCAGATAATCTGCTTTATTATTTTATCTTTATCGTATTAATGACTTTATTACTGCAGTTCTTTTTCACCTGTCAGTGTAACTCTAATGCTAATTCTTCTCTGCTGAAACTGAGACTCAGTCCTTAATCATGTTAATCTAAAGAGCTAAAGGCTAAAGCTGCTGTTTCCATGTGGGTCAGCCAGACGTCTTCCTGTAGCAGTTTTTAACTCCAGTTTCTAAGAGTCTTTATTTGAAGGTGTAGAAACAGTACTCACCGCTCTCTGACTTCATTTCTCTAAAGAAAAGAAAAACTTCTACTTTTAATAGTTTTAACAGAATTCTGTGTTCCTGTGTCTTTTTCTAGTGATTATAATGATGAAAGTGTGAATGTGCTGTAAGTGTGTAAGTGTGTAAATGCTGCTGCAGTAGAGAGTAACAGCAGTAACTCCATCAGTTATATTGTATTATTTTTTATTGTGTTGTATTTTATTGTGTTTTATTGTATTGTGTTTGCTTGTGTTGTTGTTGTTGTGATATTATTTTTAGGCCATATCGGGCAGCCTTTTTTAAAGAGTTTATATATCTCTGATCTGAAAGCAGTAAATCCCCATATGAGTCAGATTTCAGCTGTGAAATGGACTGAAGTGAAAAAATGTGGAATATTTGTGAATGAACAGGTTCTGGAGGATTAATTATTAATTATTGATCATTGATTATTGATCATTGATCGGCTGATGTGTTGTAGAAGCTGGTTTGCATTTATTTTATTTCTGCTTTTCTTCCAGCATTTAATGGATTTCCTCAAACAGCAGATCCAGCAGATGGTATTTGTTCTGTTTGATGGGAAAATATTCTTGGCTTTGCTCCATCTTCCTTTTTGGCGGGATGGAAGGAAGGAGGTGTGGCTCTGAGAGAGAGAGAGTCAGTGAGAGTCAATCAGTAATGAATCATTGAGTCAGTGAATCAGTGAGTCTGTGAATCAGTGAGTCTGTGAATCAGTGAGTCTGTGAATCAGTGAGTCAGTGAATCAGTGAGTCAGTGAATCAGGGAGTCTGTGAATCAGTGAGTCTGTGAATCAGGGAGTCTGTGAATCAGTGAGTCAGTGAATCAGTGAGTCTGTGAATCAGTGAGTCAGTGAATATGTTTGAGTAAAATGAACATTGTTGTTTTATTCTATAAACTACAGACAACATTTCTCCCAAATTCCAAATAAAAATATTCTCATTTAGAGCATTTATTTACAGAAAATGAGAAATGTCTGAAATAACAAAAAAGATACAGAGCTTTCAGACCTCAAATAATGCAAAGAAAACAAGTTCATATTCATAAAGTTTTAAGAGTTCAGAAATAATCAATATTTGGTGGAATAATCCTGATGGTTTTTAATCACAGTTTTTTTTTCATGCATCTTGGCATCATGTTCTCCTCCACCAGTCTTACACACTGCTTTTGGATAACTTTATGCTGCTTTACTCCTGGTGCAAAAATTCAAGCAGTTCAGTTTGGTGGTTTGATGGTTTGTGATCATCCATCTTCCTCTTGATTATATTCCAGAGGTTTTTAATTTGGTAAAATGAAAGAAACTCATCATTTTTAAGTGCTCTCTTATTTTTCCAGAGCTGTATATAATTATATATGTATAGAGAGGGAGAGGAGGGCAGGGTTGGTCAGGATTAGTAATAGAAGCGTTTGACTGGTTGAGTTGAGGTTTTTCAGCAGCGTGAGAGAAAAGCCCATCTGGATCCATTAAAGCCCCGCAGTGACCGACCAGCACACTTTCTGCAGCCTAAGCTTTTTGTGGCTCCAGCTTTGTCCTCCCTTTTGTATTACTATCCTTTTCTCTCTCTCTTTCACATGCGGGCTCTCTCTCTCTGCTTCCTCTCGCGCTGTACAGACTCTCTCTCTCTCTCTCTGTTGGACCGGAGCCATTTTTGGGAATTAAGCATGTCTAGTTAGACAAACACAAAACACAGCGCTGTATCTGTACTGTAGCCGAGCTGAGACTCGAACCGCTGCCAACAAACCACATCCTCCCCCACAGAGACAGACAGGCCTTTACACCATATACAACACATTCACATTTAAATATGTTCTGTTTACGCTCTGGGAATAATATGGAAACATGCTGCAAACCGGCTCCCATCAGAACCAGTCCAGGAAAGGAAGAGCAAGAGTTTCCTCTGTTGTACAGGATAAGTTTATCAGAGTTTCCAGCCTCAGAAACCACAAGTTAACAAACAGCTCCCCCTTCTATTTGAATTATCATTAATAATAGTTATAATTGTTAATCCTGTAACTAAGTTCTGTTGTTGTAGTTGTATGTATATAATCTTTCTTTTAATTCATTATTATTTGTTTATGTTTTCTGTTTTATGCTTTGTTAATAGTGCTGATTGTTACATTCATGCCAATAAAGCACTGTTGAACTGAACTGAACTGAGAGAGAGAGAGAGAGTGTGTGTGTAGGGATGAGTGAGAGAGAGAGGGGTAGAGAAAGTGAGGGAGAGAGAGAGTGTGTGTAGGGATGAGTGAGAGAAAGAGGTAGAGGTAGAGAGATATATGGAGAGAGAGAGAGAGTGTGTGGATGAGTGAGAGAGAGGGGTAGAGAGATATATGGAGAGAGAGAGAGAGAGAGAGTGTGTGGATGAGTGAGAGAGAGGGGTAGAGAGATATATGGAGAGAGAGAGAGAGTGTGTGGATGAGTGAGAGAGAGGGGTAGAGAGATATATGGAGAGAGGGATGGGCGGTGAAATGCTGCAGTGAGGATGGAGGGAGGGGTGGAGGAGGATGTGGATGCGGGACGATGTGGGGGAGCAGCAGGAGGATGAGTGTGTGATGGTGGGAGTTAGCGGTTAGCGGTTAGCGTGGTGGAGATGGACAGCGGGTGGTTCTGGACGGGTCGGCCAGGATGTGGGCGCTGGAATCTGCAGGATCTGGATCTGCTGAACGGTAAAGTTTATCTTCTTGTTTATAATCAGAACACCAGATTTACTGATGCTCATTTTACAGGATTTTAATCTCTTTAAACTTTACTAAATTATTTTACACACAAACCTGAGAATCATTAATATTAAAGTTCAGAAACTGTGTGAGAGATCAGAGTTAATCCAGAGTTTCTGTAAAGTTCTGAATCTGTAGCAGTTTAAAGTATCAGTCTGTTCACATCCTGAAGCGCCGGTTAGCGTTAGCATCGCTAATCCTGAGGCCACCAGATGTTTTATGTCCTCGATCATCTAAAGCTGGTGATGAATAACGTTCACCTCCTTCTCTCTTCACTCTTCTCCCAGGATTTAGGGAGGAGTTTATTCCTTTATTCATAATTACCAAACCAATCAGGTTCCTCAACTTCTGAGAAAATCACATCACTCTGCTCTAATCAGGACTCTACTCCAACGTGTCCCATGACTTTAGTCTCCTGCATTTAATAATTTATTGTAGATGTTGCTTTTCTGTCTGCATGGACAGTTTTAGCCAGATGCCGCCGGTTACCTTCATTAACACCCACTTCTGTACAACAGAGGAAACTCTTGCTCTTCCTTTTCTGGGGCGGTCCTGATGAGTGCCAGTTTCATCATCATAACTTTTTTAAATGATCTGTGCAGCAACTGTACCTGAAGATACTTTTAAAGTTCTTGTTTTTTTTCTTTTTAGATTGACTGACCTTCATTTTGTCTTAAAGTATTTTTTATCTTTATTTAGTTGAGTAGTTGTTTCTTCTCATAACCTGGATTCGAACATTACTGAAATATTCACTATTCACTGTATACCTGTAACTCTACCTCTTCACTACTTTACTTTAACTGATGCTCTCAAACTTTACATTAAGAGACAAGAAATTCAAGTAATTAACTCTTGATGAGTTCAGCACAGCTGTTAACTGAAAGCCTGAATTCCAGGAGACTCTACCTCATAAAACTGACTGAGAAAATCCAGCAGAGATGTTCAAAACTGATCATCTAACAAGAGGAGCTACTTTGTAGAATCTAAAATATACTTTATAATTGTTTTATAAATAATTTTATATGTTTTTCTTCATAGTTTGTTTGACTTTAGTATTAAATTATAATAAATAAAAAGAATGAAACGCAGAATTGAAGGCGTGTTCAGTGTTTGACTTGAGCTGCAGTTTAAGAGCTGCTGCTCTGGATGTGTCGTGGTTCGGCTGTAGATCAGGATGTTAGTTTGGGTTTAGAGACGATCTTCTTCTACACTGAGGTTCTATTAGTGATCTACAGATTTCAGGTTTCAGTGGTTTGGGTGGTGGATCAGCAGTTCTGGGGATATATGCTCTGGGATATATGCAGGGGATATATGCTCTAGGATATATGCTCTGGAATATATATACGGGGGATATATGCTCTGGGATATATGCAGGGGATATATGCTCTGGGATATATGCAGGGGATATATGCTCTGGGATATATGCAGGGGATATATGCTCTGGGATATATGTGGGGATATATGCTCTGGGATATATGCTCTGGGATATATGCAGGGGATATATGCTCTGGGATATATGCTCTGGGATATATGTGGGGATATATGCTCTGGGATATATGCTCTGGAATATATGCGGGGGATATATGCGGGGGATATATGCTCTGGGATATATGCGGGGGATATATGCGGGGGGTATATATTCTGGAATATATGCGGGGGATATATGCTCTGGGATATATGCGGGGGATATATGCTCTGGGATATATGCGGGGAATATGCTCTGAAATATATGCGGGGGATATATGTGGGTAATATATGCTCTGGGATATATGAGGGGGATATATGCTCTGGGATATATGCGGGGGATATATGCTCTGGGATATATGCTCTGGGATATATGCGGGGAATATATGCTCTGGGATATATGCGGGGGATATATGCTCTGGGATATATGCGGGGAATATGCTCTGAAATATATGCGGGGGATATATGTGGGTAATATATGCTCTGGGATATATGCGGGGGATATATGCTCTGGAATATATGCAGGGGATATATGCTCTGGGATATATGCTCTGGAATATATGCGGGGGATATATGCTCTGGGATATATGCTCTGGAATATATGCAGGGGATATATGCTCTGGGATATATGCTCTGGAATATATGCGGGGGATATATGCTCTGGGAAATATGCGGGGGATATATGCTCTGGAATATATGCGGGGGATATATGCTCTGGGATATATGCTATGGAATATATGAGGGGGATATATGCTCTGGGATATATGCTCTGGAATATATGCTCTGGGATATATGCTCTGGGATATATGCTCTGGGATATATGCTCTGGAATATATGCGGGGGATATATGCTCTGGGATATATGCGGGGGATATATGCTCTGGGATATATGCTCTGGAATATATGCGGGGGGTATATGCTCTGGGATATATGCTCTGGGATATATGCGGGGGATATATGCTCTGGAATATATGCTCTGGGATATATGCGGGGGATATATGCTCTGGAATATATGCGGGGGATATATGCTCTGGGATATATGCTCTGGGATATATGTGGGGGATATATGCTCTGGGATATATGCGGGGGATATATGCTCTGGAATATATGCGGGGGATATATGCTCTGGAATATATGCGGGGGATATATGCTCTGGGATATATGCTATGGAATATATGAGGGGGATATATGCTCTGGGATATATGCTCTGGGATATATGCTCTGGAATATATGCTCTGGGATAGTGCTGGGCGATATAACGATATCGATTTGTTTCTCATAATTTTTCCCTCGATGACGATGATAAGCCTGTGCAATAGAATTCGATAAACATTCATTTCCATTTCCGTCTAAGTGGCGCGGCAAACAACGAAAACACAACGTGTAATCAATCCAGAAGACGCTGGAGCAAATTAATAAATAGTTAAGAAAATTGTAATAGTTATTCTCATGCATGCAACAAAAAACCCTAAAGAATAGTGGAGTATGGCCCGACACACGCAAACAACCATAGTGTTTGGACTTTGGGAATAAACGGCCGCACTGTTCAGCACGTTTTAAATAAATTTTAAGTAAATTTTAAGCACTAAATGTAATTAATTCAATTTATATTAGGACCTCGGGGCAGGTGCTGCAAAAATGTGTATGTGGGGCGCGGATTAAAGGAAGAGGTTTTTTTGCGGAGTGGTAACAGGACAAAAACACCTTAAGAATGATGTCTAAATGACTTTCCTCTAATCTAATATAATTTAACATGGTTTAAGGATATAAAATAATTTCTAAACAAACGAACTTTTTAATATTGAGCTTATGGCCCAAGTGCAAAAACACAAAATCATTTATCATTTAGATTATCTGCCTGAACGCGAGCCCGAACCCGAGCTTGAACGCCAGCCTGACTCAGGCGCTGCATGAACTCGGGCCGGTCGAGAACACCGCTTTCCTCTCAGATTAGGCGGAAGAAAATGGTCTTTTTTTTAATGTAACAAATCACACTGTGATTTTTGTGATATTTCCCCAATTACAGCTCAGCTGCGCGTTTAAAGCTCAACGCATGAATTAATCGGTGCGCTGTGCGCCGCGCGTGCTCGCGGGGGATTTGACGCGTCTGTCAAGCAAGTTAATGGACCGTTTTGGGGGCAGAGATTAAGAAGTACAGCAGGTACATCTCAGATTTGTAGTTTAATGCTCTACTAAATTACTGGCTTTAAAACTGGCTCATGATATGGTCGGTTCTGGCTGGATTTTTTCCTGCCTACAGGCTGCATTTGACGGAAAGCAGCTCCTCAGTCAGACAACAGTGTCAGCATACAAATCGTGTGCGTTTCCTACAGGACAAACCATTTAAAAGTGCAGATAAACTCATTAAAAAATCACACAGTGTCTGTCTGGCTTAAAATACTTTTAATAAGGTACAGCTTTTAAATTAATAAATCAACATTCATTAAAAATCCGTGAGAAGTTCTGTATGCTAAATGACAAGCTAAGCTAATAAGCTAATAACATTTAATAATAACAGAAAAATAGATATGAATTTGGAAAATAACCAACTAAAGTGAGCTCAAAATACAATAATAAATATAATCTAACGAATTTCAAAATATAAATTAGAAATATTGAACTTCAATATTAAATTCAACTTCAACTACAAAAAACGCAAGGACCGATAGAACATAACGAACAGAAAAAAATAAATTTGAAATTGGAAAAAAAGTTCAAAATGCTAAAAGAAATAAAACCTAACGAATTTCAGAATATAAAATCTAAATATTGCACTGCAGCAGTACAAAAGCCTAAGTGCTTAAACAAACAAACCAAAAAACAGCCTATCACAAATCATTTTTTGAGCCCGACCCAGCTGAGGAAAAGGTGGGAAATCTTTTTTTTTCCGGCTGGGTCTTGGAAAACTTTGTGGTGAATTAAAGGGGCCGAGTTGCAATTTTTGTTTTACTTTAATCAGTTTTTAATCCGTCTTTTTAAAAACAAATATTCCAATATTGGCTGCCAATCAGTGCCCAATATTCTGAGCTCAAAAAACGCTATTCGGGCCAGCCCTACTAATCTAATATAATTTAACATGGTTTAAGAATATAAAATAATTTCTAAACAAACGAAATATTTAATATTGAGCTTATAGCCCAAGTTTTTTTTTCAGTCATGGAAAATTGGAAAAAATTGGAAAAAAGCCCGAGTTCATGCAGCGCCTGAGTCAGGCTGACGTTCAAGCTCGGGTTCTGGCTCGCGTTCATGATTAATTTGTTTTTTTTAAAAACTAATATTGGAATATTCGCTACCAATTACTGCCAAATATCCGGAGCTCAAAAAATGCTATTCGGGCCAGCCCTAATAATTATGGAGATACAGAAAAAAATATTGTGATAAAACTTCCATCACTCCCTTATTCTCTCACTAATAAAAACAAACCTTTAAGTGTGACACAAAGTGATTTGATTTATATCGTGATACATATCGATATCGACTGATATGGAAAACTATATCGTGATAAGATTTTTTCCCATATCGCCCAGCTCTACTCTGGGATATATGCGGGGGATATATGCTCTGGAATATATGCGGGGGATATATGCTCTGGAATATATGCGGGGGATATATGCTCTGGAATATATGCGGGGGATATATGCTCTGGGATATATGCTCTGGGATATATGCTCTCTGTGCTGCAGAGATCAGGTTTAGGTGTGACCTTCAGCATTAAGCAGCAGCTGATGGACAGACCCATCTGCTGACAGTAACTCTATTAGGAATGAGTTCTGCAGGGATCTGGAAGGTGAGACGGTTAATTGGACGTGTTTTATTTTATTTTAATAAGGCTCCTGTAGCGCAAAGACTCGTATCTCCGTAAATTAAATACAGAACTCTTGAAATCTCTAATATTTATTAATATTTAACAGCTTAACCTGCAGAAAACCCGCTAGAGAAGGAATTAGCCTCCGGTTTCAGGAGTGATGTTTCTGGAGCAGAGCTGAGGCTGCAGAACTTAAAATACCTAAAATTAAATGATCTTAAAATATCCAGGAAACTGTCAGTAAGACAGTGTTTTATTGGAGGACGTTTTTTTGCCATGCAGGCTGTACAGCTCTGTAGTTACAGGTAAAGTGATTTATACACCTTAATTCAACTAACCACGCCTCCCTTCTCCCATTCGTCCACTGTAACCTAACCCAACCCCGGCTGCTGCGTGTATTAGCATCACAGCTCTAAACCTGTTGACACTGGCTTTTAGCTTCATGGCTAATCTGCCCAACACAGCAAAGCTCTAATCCTACCAAAACCAGCTGAACCATCCCAACCTTCTCTAGCGCAACTACTGTTTCTGTTAGTATCACAGCTCTAACCCTGCCAAGACCAGCTGTTAGCATCTCTGCTAAACTGCTCCAACCTTACCAAGCCTAGCTGCTGTATTTGTTTGAAAAAAAAAGTTGTTAGCACCACAGCTAATCTTCTTTAACCCTGCAGAGCCTGGCTGTTGTTTTTGCTATCATTACGGCTTTAACCTTGCTAAGTCCAGCTGTTAGCATTTGGAATCACAGGGTAAAATAATGAGTAATTCAAGTAATCATGTAATTAAATAAAGTAAAAGTGTAGTGCCGAATAACATGTAAATCCAAATGTGATGGAATTACATTAGAGTGCAGAGGTTTTAGATGTCTGTAAGTAGTGACTGTGAGTAATGGTGAGTAATAATCAGATCTCTTAATGCTGAGTATCAGCCGATACTAATCAGATCTTTCTGGTTGTATAAATATTGGAGCTCCACAGTTTAAATAAGATGTGCAGCAGATCAATATGGAAGTAAAATCACTTTATTCTAATTAAAATTTCATATAATCAGACATTCTGAACTATTTAGTTTATTTAGTTAGACGGTGAATGTGCTACGATTTGGGTTTTTATAATGTGCGTGTGTATTAGCATTAGCGTTAGCCTCCACTCAGTTCTGAATGTGTTGTTCAGTGCTGGTTTTAAGAGAGTTGTGTTAGAGTTTTACACTGTAAACTCAGAGCTGCTCCATAACTCCTCACAGAAAACCTGCAGATCCTTCAGAACAGAGTTAATAATAAATAATGAAGATTTAATGTGAAGTTTTTGATTATGATCATGAGAAAAAGCTGAATTTGAGCAAAAGTAAATATTTAAAATCTTTAAAAACACGGACTTTAGAAGTGTCTCATTTTGTCTCAGCTCTTATGTATAAACCGGTGTTATAGATGTTAAGTTGTATAAACGTATAAATGTGTTTGTGTAGTGACAGGTGGTGTTTGTTAGATGTGTGTTAGATCTGGTGGAGGGAGATTAATCCTCTGCGTCTGAAGGTCTGATGTTTCTCCTCGTTTACCTTTATTCTCACTTTCTCTCAGAAAAGGAGGATTAAAATTTAAGCCCCTGTGTTTTTTATGCACATGTTGCTTAGCAACTGCATCCCAGCGGCGCTGCTGAAGAAGAGCAGAGCGTTTAGCATCAGGACCAATTCAGCTCCTGCTGGAGGAGATCAGCCTATAGAACAACATTTACCTCACACACACACACACACACACACACCTCACACACACCTCACACACACACACCTCACACACACACACACACACACACACCTCACACACACACACACACACACACACCTCACACACACACACACCTCACACACACACACACCTCACACACACCTCACACACACCTCACACACACCTCACACACACACACCTCACACACACCTCACACACACCTCACACACACACACACCTCACACACACACACACCTCACACACACACACACACACACACACCTCACACACACACACACCTCACACACACCTCACACACACCTCACACACACACACACACACACACCTCACACACACACACACACACCTCACACACACACACACACACACACACACACCTCACACACACACACACACAAACACACACTCACACACACACACCTCACACACACAAACACACACTCACACACACACACCTCACACACACCTCACAC
>NC_064431.1:34457500-34460000 GCF_023375975.1 Astyanax mexicanus
TTCTTGACACACACACATCCACACACACTGTGAGGCAGTGCAGCCTCTAAGCAGAGCTGATGTATTCGTGTCACGTCTGCTGTTCAGATATCGATCAGGATCAGTATGTTTCTCTCGTTTCCCCTCTGATTCTGCAACCTGAAGAAAAGCCTGAGACCATCAGAGCCCTTCTTAAACCCCGAGACTCATATACTCAGTACTGTACTCAGAGAGGATCCAGGCAGATGCTAGTAGATGTTTGTAATCCAGGTCCAGAAAGTAAAAATCCGCTTCAGCAGAGTCAGTCAGGCAGATGGAACAAAATCCAGGGACGGAATAGATTTTCTAAACCTGAAGTTAAGCATGAACATAAAGTTTAGATAAATAAAAGTCTAAAGAAAAAAATACTAAAATGCAGATTAATCTTAGGGTAAAGGTGCTGGACTCTCCACCCTGAAACATGTTGAGTATCTGTGGGGCATCCTCAAACAGTCACTGGTGGAGCACAAGGTCTCTAACCTCCAGCAGCTCTGTGATGATGTGATGATGTGATGGAAGACTGGACGAGGATTCACGTGGGAACCTGTGCAGCTCTAGTGATCCAGTATCCAGTATTATTATTGAAGTTATAATAGAATAGATTATCTGAATATTTGAAATGGAGAGGAAGATAATTACAGTTTTCAGTAAAGGCAAACATTTGATGTCCTTTTCTCTGTCTTGAGGATGTTTTTTTTTTTTTAGACAGTCGTTTTTGTCTTATACAATTAAACCAGAATAGTTATTAGCCTAGTAGCTTAATTATTAAAATAAAGAATTAGATTTAACAGCAAAAAGACTGTAGAAATGCCGTAATCTGCTGTTCTGAATGTGAGATAAGGAGAAACTGTGGTGTTTCTTTAACCAGGGCTGAATCAGTTCTCTCACCTGCTTCCCATGTGGAGCTTCAGTCTGGTCATGTATTAAATACAACATAACTGCAGTAAAAATCAGATTAAACTCAGAGCTCAGCCGAGCTTCAGCTCCATCTCTCTGCAGCGCGAGACGACTGTCTGTCCGTCCGTCTGTAATGAAACACAATGCATTTAAATGTCAAACTGCCAAATAACAGCTTTCCAGTGCGCTGGTCCCGCGGGGCGGCGAGTCCGTTATTAAAGCTGCTGCTCTGAAGCGTATTTATAATCTTATAGCCGATTCTGAACCAGCAGAAACACAGACGTGAAGTTTTATCTTTAATTCAGAGTTCTGTATACAAGACCGAGACACGCCCCGCTGTCCTGCAGTTCATTCAGAGGAACACGGACTGTGTTCAATAATTCTCCCTGAATCAGTAACAGCGTCCTGCTGGGGACGCACGGGACGGATCGTCTACCTTCCCAAGTGGGATTTCATTTTTTATATCGTTGTTTCATTCATATCTACATTGTAACTACACTGTAACTACACTGTAACTACACTGTAACTGCACTGTAACTACACTGTAACTGCACTGTAACTACACTGTAACTGCACTGTAACTACACTGTAACTGCACTGTAACTACGCTGTAACTACTCCAAAGTTATTGTTAAAACTCCCACATGTAAAAGTCACTGATCTCAGGTGTTCCTGAAGCTCCGCCCTGTTAACAGGTGTTTAATAAAAGCAGCAGCTCCTCCTACAGACGCTCCTACAAACATTTAAAATTTAAATTTAAAGTTTAAATTATATAGAAAACAAAAAATCCTGATACTGGAACTGGAGATACTCGTTTTTCATTAAACAGCAATGATATTCATGTGAAAAGAGAGAAGTGAATGTTTTGGAAATAAAGTGTATTTTATAAAAACTCCACATGTTACGCTGCAGGTTTAATATTAATGAGAGATTTATTAATGGTTTGAGTTGATGAGATAAAGAGGGACGGGAGTGTATTTTCTGCTGCAGCTGATTTTTAATCGTCTCGTCACTCTGCTCTCCACAGCTCTGGTCTGGATGAGCTGGAGCTTCAGGCAGATTCACCAATTTAATCTTCATTATAAATCTGAACTCGGCTTAAATCTCCCCAAACCCCCGCCTACCAAAACCTGAGGACCCGGTCCAGCTGTGACAGGGAGTCTCTGACAGATGTGTGTGTGTGTGTGTACAGTATGTGTGTGTATATTTTGTGTGTGTGTATAGTATGTGTGTGTATAGTGTGTGTGTGTGTGTGTATAGTGTGTGTGTGTGTGTATAGTGTGTGTGTGTGTGTAGAGAGGGTGTGTGTGTGTGTATAGTGTGTGTGTGTGTGTGTGTATAGTGTGTGTGTGTGTGTATAGTGTGTGTGTGTGTGTGTATAGTGTGTGTGTGTATAGTGTGTGTGTGTATAGTGTGTGTGTGTGTGTGTATAGTGTATAGTGTATATAGTGTGTGTGTGACGCTGGGATGAGACGGGAGGCGGATTTATATGCGGGTAAGACCAAACTTTTAATAAATAACAAATAAACAAATAAACAAACAGGGGAATAACGAATATAAATATGTACATAAACAAACAACAGGG
>NC_064431.1:34462500-34522500 GCF_023375975.1 Astyanax mexicanus
TATATAGTGTGTGTGTGTGTGTATAGTGTATAGTGTATATAGTGTGTGTGTGTGTGTATAGTGTGTGTGTGTGTATAGTGTATATAGTGTGTGTGTGTGTGTGTGTATAGTGTATAGTGTATATAGTGTGTGTGTGTGTGTATAGTGTGTGTGTGTGTATAGTGTATATAGTGTGTGTGTGTGTGTGTGTGTGTGTATAGTGTATAGTGTATATAGTGTGTGTGTGTGTGTATAGTGTGTGTGTGTGTATAGTGTATATAGTGTGTGTGTGTGTGTGTGTGTGTATAGTGTATAGTGTATATAGTGTGTGTGTGTGTGTATAGTGTGTATAGTGTATAGTGTATATAGTGTGTGTGTGTGTGTGTATAGTGTGTGTGTGTGTATAGTGTGTGTATAGTGTATATAGTGTGTGTGTGTGTGTGTATAGTGTGTATAGTGTATAGTGTATATAGTGTGTGTGTGTGTGTATAGTGTGTGTGTGTGTGTATAGTGTGTATAGTGTATAGTGTATATAGTGTGTGTGTGTGTGTGTATAGTGTGTGTGTGTGTATAGTGTGTGTATAGTGTATATAGTGTGTGTGTGTGTGTGTATAGTGTGTATAGTGTATAGTGTATATAGTGTGTGTGTGTGTATATAGTGTGTGTGTGTGTGTGTGTATAGTGTATAGTGTATATAGTGTGTGTGTGTGTGTGTGTATAGTGTGTGTGTGTATAGTGTGTGTATAGTGTATATAGTGTGTGTGTGTGTGTGTGTATAGTGTGTATAGTGTATAGTGTATATAGTGTGTGTGTGTGTGTATAGTGTGTGTGTGTGTATAGTGTGTGTATAGTGTATATAGTGTGTGTATAGTGTATAGTGTATATAGTGTGTGTGTATAGTGTATAGTGTATATAGTGTGTGTGTGTATAGTGTGTATAGTATATAGTGTGTGTGTGTGTGTGTATAGTGTGTGTGTGTGTATAGTGTGTGTATAGTGTATATAGTGTGTGTGTATAGTGTATAGTGTATATAGTGTGTGTGTGTGTGTATAGTGTGTGTGTGTGTGTATAGTGTGTATAGTGTGTGTGTGTATAGTGTATAGTGTGTATAGTGTGTGTGTATAGTGTATATAGTGTGTGTGTGTGTGTGTATAGTGTGTGTGTGTGTGTATAGTGTGTATAGTGTGTGTGTGTATAGTGTATAGTGTGTATAGTGTGTGTGTATAGTGTATAGTGTGTATAGTGTGTGTGTGTATAGTGTATATAGTGTGTGTGTATAGTGTATAGTGTATATAGTGTGTGTGTGTGTATAGTGTATATAGTGTGTGTGTATAGTGTATAGTGTGTATAGTGTGTGTGTATAGTGTATAGTGTGTATAGTGTGTGTGTGTATAGTGTATATAGTGTGTGTGTATAGTGTATAGTGTATATAGTGTGTGTGTGTGTATAGTGTATATAGTGTGTGTGTATAGTGTGTGTGTATAGTGTATATAGTGTGTGGTATTAAGTATCTGCTGAAGGAGAGCAGGAGTGAATTAAAGTCGTTGGTTTTTATCAGTAATTCTCAGCGCTGAGCTGCAGTGTGAATAGTAAGAGCTGCTCGTTGTTGATTGGCTGCATTGTGGCTTCGTGAGGATTCAGTATTTGTTTTTCTGGGTTTATTCAGCCTCTCGTTCTCCACAGAGTGACTGAATATAATTATCGCAGTGAAAAGCTCACGGGTTCATTTGTCAGTCAAATCAGACTCAAAGTGCCGAAGCTCGTAGCAGAAATGCCGCTAATTGACATGCGCGATTCGTCAGCCGGTCTGAACCTCATTCATCACTGGTCCAGTTTCAGGACACTTTAGAGACGTGCAGCGTCTGAGTGTGAATGTGATAAACACCCAGACGTCTCTTTAATATCATAAAATATAAAAACACACAACAAAACACTTCAGTTTCTGACCACAGAACCACAGAGTCTCATTCAACTATGCAGTACAGTATAGAATCAGTTATTATATTTAGGAACAACACCCTAGCAACCACTAAGCAACACTGTAGCACCCTACAGATAAAGAATAGCAACATCCTAGCAACCACTAAGCAACACTGTAACAACCAAACAGTTCTGAAGCAGCCATTTAGCACAATAACCATTTCACAATACCCCAAACACAACCAAGTAACACCTTAGCAACCATTTAGTGACACCTGAAATATTGAGCTGCAATCACATTCACTTTTTAAGATAGCTGCAATGCTGTCAGGTGACTGTTATTCTTATATTTACTGCATATTTTATCATTATATGGTAATGATACATTCAGAAGCTCTGCTCTAGCTGAAGTAGCTTAACCTAAATATATACAACAGCCATAAAGTACTGTAGCAGAAGCACTCTAGTGTACTGTATGTCTAGCTAAAGTAGCTTTAACCTTAGACCAGAACTACTGATTTAACTCTGGGAGACTTAACTTATATTTATCCATAATTAAGAAGTAAATACTACAGCAGCATCAATGTTCAAGCCTCAATATATCCTACAGGTTAGTCACAGCACAGAAATACTACTGAAGAATTGCTGGTCTAGCTATTGTAGCCTTAATTTATAGGCCAACCATAGTGAAGTATAGCATACAGTACTATGGCAGAATCTATAAGTGTATACTCTTTATTACTGTATGATGATATAGCAATACTAGTACTATATGGTAATAGAGCACTATAGCAGAACTTCTGGTCTTGTTATAATATATTTAATTATTTCCAGACCAATCAGACTGAATACGTTCTACAGCAGACCTGGTGCTGAATCTCAATGGTAGCCTATATTTAACCTGTAGCCCAACTACAGCGGAATCTCTGGTCCAGCTTTGGTTCTTTTAATCTATCGGCCAATTAGAGTGGTACTGTTCCAGCTACAGCAGATTTAACATAACCTGTAGGTCAAAAACACAGTTTAATACTATAAAATAACCTCTGATCCAGATACAGCACCTTTAACCTGATCTATAGAAAATTACAGCTCAGAAAATTACTGTATTTATCCTGATATCATGTATCCCTACAATACAGTAGACAGACCACAATAAACTCTCAGAATGCAGCGATATGTAACTAATTCCAGGTTATTTAAGCTACAGTATCAGTGAATAAATATATATCCTGCAGACACACAGACTAAAGGATAATATATAGTGTCTCTAACTGAACTCCAGCCAAGAGCTACAGGATTTCTCTAATAAAGCCGAGCGAATGATGAACGAGTGAATGTTAGACGTTTTTCCAGGCCTGCAGAAAAAAAGAGAGAGAGAGAGAAAGAGAGAGGGAAGAAACTGTGTGGAGAAAAATGTAAAAAAGGTGAGCAGAATCCCCCACAGGGAGTTAGTGAGGTAGACACGTCTCTACAGGCTGGTTAGATGTTGGGTAAATATTGGTTTGAGGTTCAGGTTCCACTGAACTCTCATTAAAATGAAATAAAACGATGATTCAACTGCACCGATTTTACCATGTTGGACACCGGGATAGCCAATCAAAAGAGCAGTTTATTATTAAAACGATGCAGGAACTTCTATTCCATACAATTATCCATAAATGAACTGAACTTTATCAAAAAGATGAGCTGGATGTGTATTAAATACTGTTAATGATCAAGTAAAGTGAGATATTTCTGATATCTCTGTTTTTTTTAGAATAAAATTATTGTAAAGTAGAATATATTGCCGTTCCTCTTGTTTGCCTGTAGTTTGACTGTAGACTGGTGGATTTCTAACCTGTCACAAATTACTTTTTATGTCATTTTTTATCATAGATCCACTGAAAGCTCTTTTTGGTGTGGCATGGCTCACATTCGTGTATTTTACTTGTGCAGAGCAAACTCGAAGAGTTTGATTGTTTTATTTTCGTCAGTTAAATTAGCTCTAATCCACACCACTGAATTAGAAATACTTCAGTTATGCCAACTCAAGACGCTAATTAGCTTTTTCGAGGTCATTTACACAGGGGTTCACATACTTTATCCAGCAGCACTGTGAGGTGTTGATGGTTGTTCTTAATGAACCATAAATGTGTTATTATTTTTATGCAGATTAAAGAATTGTATTCTAATTAAATAGTATAAATATTTTTCCGTCTGTAATTAGTCTGGGTTATGTGTTTATGTTATTTAGTTTGTGCCATATAGAAGGACTGTAGAGCAGAACGTAAGCATTACCGCTCCTCTCTGGCGGTTGGTGGGTGGGATTGAAATGTCAGAGCGAGATGCCCTTTCAGTAAAAGATCCCCATGTGAGTTCCTGACCCTTAAAGACCGGCTTGGATCATTAGCATCCAGCAGAGCTCTGACTAGCATTTAGTTTGGCCTACAGAATCAGTCTGTGTGATCCGGCGATCGAAACCCCTCTAAACACAGCGGCTGTTAGCGACTCCTTGCCGCGGAGTAACCGTGACCAGGAAACTCATAACGAGAAAAGAGGAGAAAAGAAAAGCCTAATTGGTGCAGTTAGCATTTCTGCCCTTAGCACTTAGCATTTCAGCTGTGAAACCTGTCAAAGTGTTTAGGAAATTTAAAAGAGATATTTTTCTATTGCATAAGTAAGACACAAGTTCAATATCAATTTACAATATATTTTTATTGAAGCTTTTAGAGGCATTAAAGTATTCAAATCACTAACAATTTGCTTCTTTCTCCAGAGAACAAATATGTTCAGTTCAGTGTGCATTAAAATAATAAATAAAAATATCCTTCAAGCTACAGTATTAATATATTTAAACAGGGTTATGGTTACTGCTCTTGAAGTTTATTTGCACCTTGTATCCAGAGTTCTGTGGAGTTTTATCACTTGTGCTGAATAAATGATTCTGTACTCAGGACTGATTCTAGACTCGTCTGGGGGAATTATTCTGAGTGAGTAATTGCTGTTTGCTGTTGTTTTTCCACTTTACTCAGATAAAAACTCTTATATGACAAGAAACAGCAGCAGGAGCTCCTCAGATAAAGTTCTGTTCTGATGTTTCTCCAGGTGAGACAGCACAAGTGAAAAAAACATACTGGTTATAAATTCCCCTTCAGTGTACCGTATAAACTGCTTTACCGCCCAGCATTAGTCGATGGTACTTTTTAAAACTTTGCTTTAAATTAAAACTGAATGACTGTGTTCTTCATGCTGTGGACTGTTTTAAAAAGCATGGCCTCTCCTGAGTTAAAAGCTGACCTTTCTCCTGGCTGTGTTTTGTCGCTGTGACCGGGACACTGCTGTAGATTGGATGGGGTGGGGCGGATGAGAAATGGTGGGTGGATTTTTGTGGAGTATGATTTTTTTTTGGCTGTTCTTGTTTATTGGATGTGAAGGTGTCAGGACTCTGAGAACAGCAGGGGAATATCAATACGCTGTGCTGCCTCTACAGAACTGCCAGCCTGAGAGAGAGGGAGGGAACCCAGACGTTTATCTGAAAGGACAAAAGGAAGTATTGTCAGGAAATATATACAGTATATATATTTTATATATAAATATACATATTGCATAAAAACAAAATAAAGTGCAGCTCCTCCAGTCAGTCAGGGTTATTTGATGAATGCTCTTGTTGAGTGTAAGCAAGTAAAGCCGGTACGGTGGATGCAGCTCGTAGAGTTCTTGAGAATCACCTGGAGGCTCAGGTGTGAACAGAAGTCGATACATTTCATCACATCAAAGAGATATGTGTGGATCACAGCTGTCAGAGTCGGACGCTTCTGAGACCTGTCTGTTTTTACAGTTGAGCTTTTAGTTTTAGTTTGTTGAATGAAAAATGTGTATTAACCCAAGTCCACAGTAAGTAAAAATCCATTCCAGGGTTTTGTACCAACCGCCTGGGCGGCTTAGACCTGCGTTATCCAATTATAGTCGTAACTGTGAGAATAAAATGTTAAGCTGAAGCAGCTCAGTATTCCCAGCATTCCGTTGCTCCCTGGTGGAGCTGAGTATGTTGTTGTTGTTGGTCGTGGTTTTACTCATATTTGGTATTGAAATCTATTTTATTCTTTTGCTGTCAGTTTGACGTTGACTGCACACTGCAGTCCTCTGTAAACTCTCTCTAATATTAGATATTATTCAGTTTATAACCTGTCAGAGACCCATGCTTACCTGAAGCAGGTGTGTTTACTCTCAGTTCAACCTGAAGATTTCAAACAGACACTTAACAACTTCACTCATGACCACTCATGATCTCTGTTTTTGAAGAGTGTTCGATCAGCACTCATACTCAGATAAAGCCCTTACCCACTCTCCCTCTCAAACACTATCTTGGATCCTCTATTCTGGATATAAGATTGAGATTGAGAGGGTTGGGTTTGGAGGTTCAACAGGTTCTGTATGGATCCTGCAGCACATTTACCACAGATGTTGCTACAGCTGGGCCTGTAGATCCTGTAGCTCTACACTCGTAGGTTGAAGCTGAAGCTGAGTACCAGCTGCTCCATAAATGCTGGATTGGTGATAAATGTGGAGATCTGCAGGACGAGGAAGTGCTGTAATCTGGTGGAGACTGTGTTCCTGGGAAACCCTTGCTGTGTGTGGGTGAACATTATCCTGCTGAAAAATGCTGCTGCTATCAGCTGAAGGTTCTGCATGAGAGAAAGCAGCAACACATTGATCTGCAGAATGTTCTGAACAGATCACTGAAATCACTGTTAGTGCTCCTCCTATCACTACTAGGGGTCACTGACTCTCACTGTATGAGATGCTCCTCAGATCATCAATCACACCAGCAGTTTACAGTGCGAACTCTTCAGTCCAGGTAAAAGAGAGGAATGAAAATTCGCCACGAGACTCAAAATTCAATACATATTTTTATTTCTGTGAATATAGAGAAGCTACTTGTTTTGATATAGGGAATAGAAAATGTGTGTGTGATTACCCAGCATGCTCTGTGTTTTCAGGGTGCTGTTGTTGTTTGCTGGTTTTAGAGTCATTCATCGGTATGAGATTTGTATGTTCTACTGCGGCATCCTGGGAATAGAGCAGAAATGGAGCATGTGTGTGTGTGTGTGTGTACAGGTGTGTGTGTGTGTTGCTGGTGAATGTGTGTGAGAGAGCTCTGGGTTTCTGAGTTTTGTAAGTAGATATCCTAAATATAAAGTAAAGAAATATAACATTTTAATACAGAGAATGCTGTAAATATAATTGATATAATATGTAATTATGGAATAATATTTAATCTGTGTAAGTAGCGAATGTAGCTAAGCAGTATAGTATAGTGTGGTACAGTTTAGTACAGTATAGTATGGTATATTACAGTATAGTTCAGTGTAGTACAGTATATATTGCAATACAGTACAGTATGGTTTGGTACAGTATAGTGCAGTGTAGTGCAGTATAGTACAGTATAGTGCAATATATTGCTGCATAGTATGGCATACTACAGTATAGTGCTGTATAGTACCATATAGAACAGTATGAGTCTACTTGCAGTTAGACTTGGATGCATCCTATTGGTTGAAGTCGAGACGGGTGGCACTGCTCTGAGAGTATCTTAAAATCACTCCACCTAGCTCAGCTCTGGAATTCTGGGTTCTGGAGTTCTGGGTTCTGGAGTTCTGGGTTCTGGAATTCTGGGTTCTGGAGTTCTGGGTTCTGGAGTTCTGGGTTCTGGAGTTCTGGGTTCTGGAGTTCTGGAGAGCAGTGGATTTAGGTTTATGTGGGTTTATCTGCAGTGTATCCAGCAGCCCTCAGGGGAAAACTGCTCTCAGATCAGGGTAGACTGGTTTAATGAGTATGTGTGTGTGTAAGTGTGTGTGTGTGTGTGTGTGTGGAGAGAGGCAGACCCTGCAGGCATGTGCAGTAATAACAGGCCTTTAAGCCATCACTGCCCTGAACACACTTCACTACAAGTAGCAGCTGTATTTGGGTGTGTTTAACGTGTGTGTTTGTGTGTGTGTGCGTGCGTGTGTGTGTGTGTGCGGGTGTTTATGATAGACTCAAATATATTTTGCCTTTTCTATTTTTAAAATGCTAAAGCTCAGCTAACGTTACTATCCTAGCCCTGTACATCTTCTATCCTTCTGATCTGTCGTTTCTTGGCTCTCTTGTTCAGCTCTGTGCTACACTCCCAGCACTATACACAGCAGCAGCTGAAATTAATCCTAAAGTTAGAGGAAACACTGGACATAACAGACTTAATATTCTGTATATGTTTAGTATTTTCACACATTCTTCTTATTTGGTTGCCAGATCTTCTGTGCATCTTTCATTGTGCTTGTGTAAGTGTTTGTACATGTATTTCTATTTGAATAGGTACCTGTATATTAGCCTGTATAAATGCAGTGAATCAGTGATGTTCCTCAGCTGTAATGCTGTGTGAATGCAGGCGTATTGATTTCTCCTCACTGTCCTCCGCTATAAATTCAGGTTAATAAACAGAGTATGTCCTGTGCTGTGTGCAGCAGGACATCAGCAGGCTGTAATTTAGCAGGACTCAGCACTGTGTGATGATGAAGAACACCAGGACTATTTCTCCACTGCAGCAGCAGCTCTCACTTATCTCACTTTAAAACTTCTACAGACCTTCAGCTTTTACTACAAACAGCTTTACACTACTGTTCATCCTCCTCCAGTCTCTCCTTATTCAATTATTCATCTGTATAATAGTAATTTATTTATTTTATATAAAGTATAGATAGAGATGGGTAGTTGAGGTTTAGAAAGTGCTGTTGGTGTAGAGAGGAATCTTATGTGAAAAACATTCTAATAACGGTGTACTGTGACGTCACAATAAGGAAGGAGCCAAACAGCTCTTTCAGCTGAAAACAGATGGATGGATGGGTGATATCTGTCGTATATTTGATGTTTGTACAGCAGTGTTGATGTGTTGTTAGTTATTGGAGCAGCTGAATTAGTCACGGTAAAAGCAGTGATGTTATTTGTTACTGGTGGCTGTAATGCTGAGAGATTTATGTAAATCAAAAAATGCACAATAAAAAACACTAAATGTCTCTACAGGTTCAATAATTCTTATACCTGTTTGTGCCAATATTAAACCTGAGATTAAAGGTTATAAAGGTGATATGTAGTGTGTGTGTGTGTGTGTGTGTGTGTGTAGTTTTGGATGGTAGTTACGGGTATAAAGATGCTGGGAAGTGAAGGTGGGAATAGTTCGGATCACTGCAGCGGAAAACACGCCAAACTCACCCTGACAGTAATAATACACTACCTCCTCCAAACGCCCTCACATTCTGACACATAACATGCACACACACACTATACACACACTATACACACACACACACACACATACACACACATACTTTACACACACACACACACACACACACTATACACACACACACACACACACTGGCGAACCAAGCGTTCAGTACTGTACACTTCAGACTTCACCAAATGAACCAAACTCACAGAGCAAACACTACCCCTAATTTATTTAGAGAGAGTTTTTAAGACAGACAAGACAGTAAAAAACACTATACCTGATTCCTGATGGAATTTAGCTTCTGCTTTAACCCTTCTGTGCTCAGGATTCAGGTCTGAAAGGGTTAAAGGACAGAGTCTATCAGACTCCCCAATACCTGCCTGTTTCCATCACCACCAACCATAAACCACTTTACTCTTTACTTCTGCTGTTGTGTTACCAAGATAGCGATGAACGTCTGACTGTTGGCGTCTGTCTAGGTTGTACTCAGTCAGTGGAGCTCCTGTGTTTTCTGTTACCAGGATAAACAAGCTAAACTCCAGAAATGTACCTGAACACACCTCATTTCCAGAACACCACGCCCATCAGTGTAGATATATTCAGAAGATCTGCTGCTGTTTAAACCAGGCAGGAGGAAGGAGTGCATATATCAAATCAAATCAAATTTATTTGTATAGCGCTTTTTACAACAGGTGTTGGCACAAAGCAGCTTTACAGAAACATGATTACAGGACAAAGAATCAGGCAAAACATTAAACATAGAAAATACAGAATACAGAACCCCCAGTGAAAAACTCCCTCAGAGCTGCAGGAGGAGGAAGAAACCTTGGGAGGACCAAGACTCACATTAAAGGGGGGACCATCCTACCACTGGTCAAACGGCTTTTAAATAGAAATTTAAAAAGTCTTTTATACATCTATATAGGTTTTATGTACTCAGGAGTGTAATAGCGCCACTAATGGCTTGGATGTAATCTGTAGTGGAGAGTGAGATGGTCGATGAGCAGCTGATCTGTGGTGGTGGTGGAGAAGAGCTGACTTCAGAAACTTCCATCAGTCTGGCCGGACAGGAGACGCGAGAGCCTGAGGGTCCAACATCGGTATCGGGTCAGACAGGTGGGCAGTCAGTAACTCGGAGGAAGGCAGAGAGATGGAATTAGTTTTGACTGGATTTATGCAAAACTGAGAATATTAAAACATTATCAGAGTGTGACTAATGACTCCAGCAGAACTGAATAAAACAGCCTAACTAAAGGCAGAGAGCCAGAAGGTAACATAGACATGGAGGCACCCTGAAACACCAGCATCCACCCACTCCACCGTCCACAAACCTGAGTGACCGTGTGCAGTGGGAGAACAACAGCACCAGCATCTCAGTTTACCCACAATTCTCTCTGTCCATGAACCCCTGAATCTGCAGCCTTATCTAAAGGGAAAAACATTAATTACCAAAAGCTAAACTAAACAAGTAAGTTTTCATTCTAGACTTAAAGATTGAGACTGTCTGAGTCCCGAACATATTCGGGGAGATTATTCCAGAGTTGAGGCGCTTTATAAGAGAAAGCTCTTCCTCCTGCAGAGCTCCTCTGAATTTTAGGCACTACTAATAAACCAGCACCCTGAGATCTGAGTAATCGCGGTGGTTCATAACAGGAGATGAGGTCTTGTAAATACTCAGGAGCGAGCCCGTGTAGGGCTTTATACGTTAACAGGAGAATTTTATAGTCTATGCGGAATTTGACTGGAAGCCAGTGCAGTGCTGATAGTACTGGACTAATATGGTCAAATTTTCTAGTTTTAGTAAGGACCCTGGCTGCAGCATTTTGAACTAGCTGAAGTTTATTTAAGTTACTGCCGGAACATCCAGACAGTAGCGCATTACAATAATCTAGCCTTGAGGTAATAAAGGCATGTACTAATTTTTCTGCGTCATGCAGTGATAGGGCATTTCTTAGCTTGGCAATATTACGGAGGTGTAGAAAAGCTGTTCTAGTAACATTAGATATGTGTTTATCGAATGCTAGATCTGAATCTATGATAACTCCAAGGTTTTTAGCTGCTGAACCCGGGGTGGCTGAGAAGTCAGCCAGATTTAGCATTAAGTCTGATAATTTATTTCTAGCAGCTTTGGGGCCTAATAGGATAACTTCTGTTTTATCACTATTTAATAGGAGGAAGTTGTGCGACATCCATGATTTTACATCTTCTACACAATCCTCGATTTTCTTTAATCTCACTCTGTCGTCAGGTTTGGCTGATATGAAGAGCTGCGTGTCATCCGCATAACAATGAAAATTCACATTGTGTTTTCTAATAACTTTGCCCAGTGGGAGCATATATAATGTAAATAATAACGGTCCTAATATAGAGCCTTGTGGAATTCCATATCTTACCTTGGTATAACTGGAAGACATATAGACTGTTAGGAAGCGCAGCAGTGTTGCTGTAGGAAGTGCAGCGGAAAATGAGGAGCGCTGTCCACCGTTCGTCCATCAAATCCCCGTAATTGACAGCTTCCACTGTCTCTTCGGGAACATCCTCAGATCTTCTCTCTGCCTGAATCTGTCAGGTTATGTCATTTTCAGATACAGCGTTCTGGATCCACAACATCAATAATCTGAATTTATGGAGCACTTCTAAAATTTACTGATTCTCAAACGAGCGTTAGTTCCCAACTTCATCAAACATATTAACTAATCACATTCTACCTGGGCTGTATATGTTTAGGTTTGTACTTAATTGTATTTTTATTTGTATTTATACATTTTTGATTTTGAGTTGTGCTGTACTGTGGATGTCTCTGTTATTTAATTGTCCATTTTATGGTGAATCCAAAGATATCTTTCCTTCTTTGGACAACAAAGCTTTATTCTATTCTATTCTATTTTATTCTATTCTATTCTATTTTATTCTATTCTATTCTATTCTAAAACAATCAAAGCAAAAGTCAGTATGAATTTGAAACAGAACGTATTTCCAGGTGAAACTGAATCTGGGCCTCTGGTTGGTTTAGCTGAACATTCCGCTCACTGATTGGTCGATATATAGAGCGGGAAGGTGGTGGCTCCGTGGTGGAGTGCAGGGTTATTGATGGCGGGGTTGTGGGTTCGATAATTCTGTCTGGAGCTGCTACTGATACAACTGTGATCAACAAATACAGAACATATTTATTCTGATAAAAACAAAGTGCTTTAATCTTTAGTTTACTACATAATTACTACATAATAATACTACATAATTACTACATAAACACAGAAACTGCCCCTTACACTGTATTAACATTTTTTAACAACAGAAAAAAAGTTGATTCTAAAATCTCATTACTATATTTCAGTGAATTGTGATATCGATATTAAACCGTTTGGTGATGTTATTGTGTATGATGTGATACAGCCCTGGGATGGTGAACTCTGAGGGTGTACAGGAGAAGGTGAGGTGTTTAAGAGCTTGGTGTTGAGGTTGTGAGGTTGGTGTTGAGGTGTGGAGGTGTGGAGGTGGAGCAGATGTTGAGGTTGTGAGGTAGGTATTTGGGTGTGGAGGTGGAGCAGATGTTGAGGTTGTGAGGTTGGTGTTGAGGTGTTAAGGTGTGGAATTGGAGCAGATGTTGAGGTGTGAGGTTGGTGTTGAGGATGTGAGGTTGGTGTTCAGGTGTTAAAGTGTGAAGGTGGAGCAGATGTTGAGGTTGTGAGGTTGGTGTTGAGGTGTTAAGGTGTGGAGGTGGAGCAGATGTTGAGGTTGTGAGGTAGGTATTTGGGTGTGGAGGTGGAGCAGATGTTGAGGTTGTGAGGTTGGTGTTGAGGTGTTAAGGTGTGGAATTGGAGCAGATGTTGAGGTGTGAGGTTGGTGTTGAGGTTGTGAGGTTGGTGTTGAGGTGTTGAGGTGTGGAGTTGGAGCAGGTGTTGAGGTGCCAGGTTGGTGTTGAGGTTGTGAGGTTGGTGTTGAGGTGTGGAGGTGGAGCAGGTGTTGAGGTGTGAGGTTGGTGTTGAGGTGTTGAGATGTGGAGGTGGAGCAGATGTTGAGGTTGTGAGGTTGGTGTTGAGGTGTTAAGGTGTGGAATTGGAGCAGATGTTGAGGTGTGAGGTTGGTGTTGAGGTTGTGAGGTTGGTGTTGAGGTGTTGAGGTGTGGAGTTGGAGCAGGTGTTGAGGTGCCAGGTTGGTGTTGAGGTTGTGAGGGTGGTGTTGAGGTGTGGAGGTGGAGCAGGTGTTGAGGTGTGAGGTTGGTGTTGAGGTGTTGAGATGTGGAGGTGGAGCAGATGTTGAGGTGTGAGGTTGGTATTGAGGTTGTGAGGTTGGTGTTGAGGTGTTGAGGTGTGGAGGTGGAGCAGGTGTTGAGGTGCGAGGTTGGTGTTGAGGTGTGGAGGTGGAGCAGGTGTTGAGGTGTGAGGTTGGTGTTGAGGTGTGGAGGTGGAGCAGGTGTTGAGGTGCGAGGTTGGTGTTGAGGTGTGAGGTTGGTGTTGAGGTGTGGAGGTGGAGCAGGTTTTGAGGTGCGAGGTTGGTGTTGAGGTTGGTGTTGAGGTTGGTGTTGAGGTGTGAGGTTGGTGTTGAGGTGTGGAGGTGGAGCAGGTGTTGAGGTGTGAGGTTGGTGTTGAGGTGTGGAGGTGGAGCAGGTGTTGAGGTGCGAGATTGGTGTTGAGGTTGGTGTTGAGTTGTGAGGTTGGTGTTGAGGTGTGGAGGTGGAGCAGGTGTTGAGGTGCGAGGTTGGTGTTGAGGTGTGAGGTTGGTGTTGAGGTGTGGAGGTGGAGCAGGTTTTGAGGTGCGAGGTTGGTGTTGAGGTTGGTGTTGAGGTGTGAGGTTGGTGTTGAGGTGTGGAGGTGGAGCAGGTGTTGAGGTGTGAGGTTGGTGTTGAGGTGTGGAGGTGGAGCAGGTGTTGAGGTGCGAGGTTGGTGTTGAGGTTGGTGTTGAGTTGTGAGGTTGGTGTTGAGGTGTGGAGGTGGAGCAGGTGTTGAGGTGCGAGGTTGGTGTTGAGGTTGGTGTTGAGGTGTGAGGTTGGTGTTGAGGTGTGGAGGTGGAGCAGGTGTTGAGGTGCGAGGTTGGTGTTGAGGTTGGTGTTGAGTTGTGAGGTTGGTGTTGAGGTGTGGAGGTGGAGCAGGTGTTGAGGTGCGAGGTTGGTGTTGAGGTTGGTGTTGAGGTGTGAGGTTGGTGTTGAGGTGTGGAGGTGGAGCAGGTGTTGAGGTGCGAGGTTGGTGTTGAGGTTGGTGTTGAGGTGTGAGGTTGGTGTTGAGGTGTGGAGGTGGAGCAGGTGTTGAGGTGCGAGGTTGGTGTTGAGGTTGGTGTTGAGGTGTGAGGTTGGTGTTGAGGTGTGGAGGTGGAGCAGGTGTTGAGGTGCGAGGTTGGTGTTGAGGTTGGTGTTGAGGTGTGAGGTTGGTGTTGAGGTGTGGAGGTGGAGCAGACGGTAGTAGCAGTAGGGGGCGGGGTGTGGGTTTGGGGCGGCGGTTATTAATGGTTGGCTGACTCGGCCGGATCCCGGCCTGGTTCTGTCCTAGGTGATGTAGTGGGGTGAGATGGTCTCTGGAGGGGTTGGAGGCGGTTCCTCTCGGCTGCAGATGATGGATGATTGGTGAATTTCTTCACTAGAGATTTCTCTTATCTCCACAGGCCACGCCCCCGCCGCCCTCGTCTCCCCGGCGATCTATAGAATAAACTCTTCTGAAGGAGGAAATCAGGGTTCTGTTTCCTAAGTGAAATTGCTGCTTGTCAAAGTGAATGCAGCGCTGATTGCGATGGCTGCGTGGGCGCGGGGCTGCGGGGGGGCTGTGAGGGGGGAGGAGGGGGGTGGTTTGCGGGGGGGGCAGTAGGATGAGTATTTGCTTATGAAGGCCGTTCACTGGATGAGCTGCGTTTCTGCTGCGCGTCGCTGTAACAGAGTTAATTACAGTTTTAGAGATGGAGGAACTGCAGTGACTCACCAGCTTCAGCCCTCCTTCACCTCCTGCCCAACATCCAGCTCCATCCCCTGCACCACCCGCACCACTTACAACCTGATAAACAGAAATATAATACAATATAATAGTGTAATACATAACAAAACTATATACACTACATCTCCAAAAGTTTCTAATAAATTTCAGACTGTAATAATGGAGTAAAGTGATCCCTTTACATCTAAAACTGAATATAAATGTGTTAAATTATATAAGAATCAGTTCCTGTGTATTTCTGTGTGTCCTTTACACTGTCAGGATGTGGAGCAGGACGTTTCTGCTGAGACTGGAGGAAATATCAATCAGAACTTTCTGACAGGGACAAACCAGACACCAATAAAGGACAAAAGGGACAGTGGTGGAAACCAACATCTGTAAAAAATCATTCAGTACCATCCAGTTAAACATTTCCTTCTCGTTTACACTGTGAAGGAGCTCCAGCAGCTCATTTACGGGAACAGCAATGTTATTGTATTTACTATTCTGTTTATTGTTGATGTAAAAGTTGGGTTTGTGCTGCTGTGTGTTCATGTGTGTGTAATAAGTGGGGGTGTACGTTCGGCTCGGCGCGCCTGTGTTACCGAGATAGCGATGAACGTCTGACTGTTGGCGTCTGTCTAGGTTGTATTCAGTCAGTGGAGCTCCTGTGTTTTCTGTTACCAAGATAAACAAGATAAAACTCCAGAAATGTACCTGAACACACCTCATTTCCAGAACACCACGCCCATCAGTGTAGATATATTCAGAAGATCTGCTGCTGTTTAAACCAGGCAGGAGGAAGCAGTGATAATAGACTGTTGGTGGGGTGTAAGATAGCAATGAGCATCGTGTTTTACCATGTGCAGGATGTAAGATAGGGTTCAGAATGTTGCTGTAAGTCTCTGAGTAATGAATCTGTTCTCCTGCAGATCCGGTGGTCCAGCACAGGCAGAAGACGCTGGTGTCTGATTTCTGCTTCCAGACGGAAATGTCCAGCCTGATGGATTTCAGCACCGCAGATTCTTCTCTGAATAAAGGTAAGATGCTCCTCATGCAGCTGATATGAGGATATGATGAACGTTTCTATCAGTTCTCTGGTTTGTGGATTAGAGACAGTGATGCTGAGGGAACTGATGATATTGATTATTGATTATGGGTGTTATGATCCGGTTCTGCAGTTCTGCAGTCTGAACAGTAAAGTGTGTCTCAGATTCAGCTGTGACATCATCACAAAAATATGACTGAGAACAGCTGAAGAGTCGAGTCATGAGTCACGGATAATCAGGGGTGGCAGTAATAATATAACTTTAATACAACTATACAACATACTCATACTAATACTCATACTAATACTCATACTGACAATCATACAGATACTCATACTGATACTCATAGTTAAACTCTGTTACTATAGATCTCCAGTAGAGGAACCTTAAATCTTAACCAAATATTTAGTTAATCCATTAATAAAGTGAATAATTACTAATAAATCAGAGTTAAATGAATCAGAGTTAAATAAGTCTGAGTTGAGGTGAGTTTGGGTTTTGGTCAGTAGGGGGAGTAACTGAGCTGCTGAAATGTGATACACCTCCAAACTCACCTGAGCTCAAAGGCCACTCTACCATCCCCCACCATGCTGTGTGTGTGTGTTTGAACAAGACTGGAATAAAATGGTGTCAACTCCACTCCCTCCACCCCCACAGCACACACACACACACACACACAACCCCACCCCTGTGAAACTGGGCGGAGTGAGAGAACAGGTTAGTGTAATAGGTGGCGAGGTAGAGGGCGAGAGAGAGAGAGAGAGAGAGAGAGTAGGGAAATGGGAAATCCTCCTTGGTAACCTGCAGGGTGGAGTCAGGTTTACAGTCAGATAGGTGGTGTGTGTGTGTGTGTGTGTGTGTGTGTGTGTGTGTGTGTATGTGTGTGTAAAGTGTAGCGTGGAGGTTATGAGTCTCCAGGTCTGACAGTGTCTGTAGGAGCTGTAAAGGATATGAGGTCTGAGAAAGAGGACGGCAGGCCAGGTAATGTGTGTGTGTGTGTGTGTGTGTGTGTGTTTGTGTGTGTGTATGTGTGTGTGTGTGTGAGTGTGTGTGTGTTTGTGTGTGTGTATGTGTGTGTGTGTGTGTGAGTGTGTGTGTGTGTGTAATTCAGTTTGGGTTTATAGTACAGTATTGTGTGTTAGACCTGTGTTGTGGTGGTTGTGTTTAGTACAGTATTACGAAACTCAGTGATCTGTTCTATAACCCAGTGATCTGTTCTATAACCCAGTGATCTGTTCTATAACCCAGTGATCTGTTCTATAACCCAGTGATCTGTTCTATAACCCAGTGATCTGTTCTATAACCCAGTGATCTGTTCTATAACTCAGTGATCTGTTCTATAATTCAGTGATCTGTTCTATAACCCAGTGATCTGTTCTATAACCCAGTGATCTGTTCTATAACTCAGTGATCTGTTCTATAACTCAGTGATCTGTTCTATAACTCAGTGATCTGTTCTATAACTCAGTGATCTGTTCTATAACTCAGTGATCTGTTCTATAACTCAGTGATCTGTTCTATTATTCAGTGATCTGTTCTATAACTCAGTGATCTGTTCTATAACTCAGTGATCTGTTCTATAACTCAGTGATATTTTCTATAACTCAGTGATCTGTTCTATAACCCAGTGATCTGTTCTATAACTCAGTGATATTTTCTATAACTCAGTGATCTGTTCTATAACTCAGTGATCTGTTCTATAACTCAGTGATCTGTTCTATAACTCAGTGATATTTTCTATAACTCAGTGATCTGTTCTATAACCCAGTGATCTGTTCTATAACTCAGTGATATTTTCTATAACTCAGTGATCTGTTCTATAACTCAGTGATCTGTTCTATAACTCAGTGATCTGTTCTATAACTCACTGATATTTTCTATAACTCAGTGATCTGTTCTGTAACTCAGTGAATCGTTCTATAACTCAGTGATCTGTTCTATAATTCAGTGATCTGTTCTATAACTCAGTGATATTTTCTATAACTCACTGATATTTTCTATAACTCAGTGATCTGTTCTGTAACTCAGTGAATCGTTCTATAACTCAGTGATCTGTTCTATAACTCAGTGATCTGTTCTATAACTCACTGATATTTTCTATAACTCAGTGATATTTTCTATAACTCAGTGATCTGTTCTATAACCCAGTGATCTGTTCTATAACTCAGTGATATTTTCTATAACTCAGTGATCTGTTCTATAACTCAGTGATCTGTTCTATAACTCAGTGATCTGTTCTATAACTCACTGATATTTTCTATAACTCAGTGATCTGTTCTGTAACTCAGTGAATCGTTCTATAACTCAGTGATCTGTTCTATAACTCAGTGATCTGTTCTATAACTCACTGATATTTTCTATAACTCACTGATATTTTCTATAACTCAGTGATCTGTTCTATAACTCAGTGATCTGTTCTATAACTCAGTGATCTGTTCTATAACTCAGTGATCTGTTCTATAACTCAGTGATCTGTTCTATAACTCACTGATATTTTCTATAACTCAGTGATCTGTTCTATAACTCAGTGATATTTTCTATAACTCAGTGATCTGTTCTATAACTCACTGATATTTTCTATAACTCAGTGATCTGTTCTGTAACTCAGTGAATCGTTCTATAACTCAGGGATCTTTTCTGTAACTTATTCTATAACTGATTCGCTGAGTCAGATTGTGAATGAATCAGTTTGGGGTTAAAGTGAATCTGATTCTTTTTATCTGGATTTTTCCAGAATGGTTGTGATGTCACTGTTTCATTGTTTCAAGTTGACACATCTAAACATCAGGTCTGTGTGTGTGTAGTATGTGTGTGTGTGTGTGTAGTATGTGTGTGTGTGTGTGTGTGAATCTTAATCCAGCTGTAATCTGGGATTGTAATCTGCTGTAAACCCGTGAAGACAGTCACGGGAAAGATCAGAGACGCAGCTGCTTTATTCTTAAATCCACTGTATCACTGTGGTGATCTGCAGGGTATTATGGGATGTTGCTCCAATAGTGTATATCTGTGTCCCTCCTTAGGTTTTTAGAAAAACATGCATGAGCTCCTTCACAGCGTCAACCAGCAGCTCAGTTTCCTCTGCTGAGAAGAGTTTGTTGAACACGTCCAGGTAGCTGCACCGTTACAATAGCAATCCACCAAAGACAGAGCTCACCTGATCTACTCTTAAAGAGAATGATGAGCAAGAGACACTCTGATTGGTTTATTTCACATTACGACCAAAATAAACCACACCCCTGATTAATTAAGAGAATTAGTATATGACTTTTGCTTTGTGTTTTGAGTCGTGCAAGGTGTACTTTTCCCGTTGTTACGATAGCAAAGACACACTGACACGCCCTAAACCACGCTACATGGTTAATGGCTCATCTATAGATTGCTAAAATACTTGTCATATTATCAGATCGGTATCTGTGAACTGTGTAAATGTTTTTTTTAATCAGGAGTTTAGTGTGTGTGTGTGTGTGTGTGTGTGTGTAACAGTAAGTACTGGCTGGTATTACTCTCTGAGTGGGGACGGTAAATGTGGGTCAGGCAGCTGAAAGTGGTTCATATTTCAGAATAATCCAGATTAGCGGATCTCAGGAGAAGCTCAGTCTCTCCAAACCTACAGCAGGAGATCAGTAATGTTATAAAACACTATTCCAGCCATTCAGAGGAAAAGAAAATGGAATGCTAAATTATTAAAATGATATTTTTATAAGTTTTCCATAAATATTAGCTATTTTTGAGAGAGTCAGTTTTGAATTTTTGTGATTGACTTTATTTGTGTTAGAGATCAGACTGCGGTTATATTCAGCTCTTCTGTTTTTTATTAAATGATTCAGGATTTAATTTGAAGCTAAAACAGAGGACTACACATAATCTGTAAAGACTATTTTACAGAGTTTAGTGTTCAGTTAGTTAATGTACAGTATGGGTACAGTACAGCATTTTAATATTTTAATTCTGGGATGATCTACAGCCGCTTCAGAAAACTCCTTCAGAAACTGAAAAACTGAACTGAAGACTCTGTTTGATTTGTGGAGGAAAATGTTTGAAAAAGAGGGATGGGTCTATTGTTTACCTCTAGTGGTTACACTGTGTGTGTGTGTACTGGTGTGTAATTGTTGTAACTATTTTAAATCCAGAATAAATGTTTTCCATAAATGTAGAAAGAAAGTCATTAGAGTTCACGCTTTATTCACTTTATATCGCTTATATAAATCTCTATATAGAGAGTCTGTAAGTTTAGATCAGTAGTTTATTAATAAATAAATGGTTTAAAATGTGATTGAGAAATATTACAGTTAAGAATCAGAAACGCTGGATTTATAGAGATCTGCTGCTGATCTATATAATATTAAACCTTCGGAGAATAAAGTAAATATGAAGAAATTATGGGGTTTTATTGCTGTTGGTAGTTTGTTTAATTGTTATGTGAGGTTAGTGCTGCATCCTGTCAGACATTTACTAAACGTTTCTCTGCTGTCGTGAGGAATTAATGGTGACATCACAACACAGGTATCAAGTAGAGACATCTCTCGGGAATGCAGCACCTGCTTCACCTGCTCTGTTAAAACAGAAGCACTTACTCAGGTCTGCAGCACTCGTTTTCTGTTACTGGTTTCTGTTGTTTCAAGTTTATATGATTAAAATTACTTGCGTTTACGTCCGTTTTTATTCCGGGTCATTTGAAATTAGTCTTTCAGTTTTTCACGATAGTGAGTTAAATAAACCAGCTCATGAGGTTAAGCTGTGATCTGAGGCTTCTGTCTGTGATTTGTGATTCAGAATCTGGAAAATTGGGTCTAAAATCATGTGAAGCTCTAGATGTTCTCAGTACTACAGCAGCTCTGTGGTGTTAGTAGTATTATTACTGAAGTATTACTGAAGTACTTTTACTGTAGTATTTTGTTTAGGCTCATGTTGTTTAAGACAGAGAGTGTTAAATTGGATTTAGAGGAAATAAACAGGGAGTTTTTGGTTACTTTGTTTTTGTTTACATTTTCCTTTATCCTGAACCTGGTTTTACAGACTGATCCTGCCGTTAGACTCGCTGTAGATGAACAGATAAGTGAGGAGGAGTCAGAAGCAGGTGATGAAGATCTCGTGTCTCCCTGATGATACAGATACGTCCTGTATGATCCTCTATCTGATATTCAAGTTTTCTCTGTTTTTAATAAACTCAGATACAGTAATAATGTGAATCTACTGTAAAAGTCGTGTTTGATCTTAAAGAGATGTGTTTTTTATTTGGGAGAAGTTGTTTTTAATCCGTTCTCTGTAATAATGAAACTCTAAATCTTTCGGATGAGTTGAGACTTGCTGAGGGTCTGTTTAGCATTTTAGAGCTTATCCTCCACTGGCTTTATCTTTATCCCAGAATTCCACCCAGATACCAGAAACACGACAAGAAGGTCAGACTGAGTCTCTGAGGCTCTTCAGCTTCTCGCCGGTTCATCCAGGGCAGTGGGTTTATAGAGAGACTTTGGACTAAATCTATCGCATATTTTACTAATTATTCAACATTTATATAACGTTTTAGCTCAGAGGAACTAAACACATATATAGCTGTGAATGATCTAGAACCAGCATCTTTATATTCACAACTATTCTATAAAAAAGCTCTTTACTTAACTAAAACTGTAAACCTGTATTTCAGTGTTAAAGGAGTTACTGACTCAACCTATTTTTGGTTTTTTACTTTTATTTACACTGTTTACAGGCGTAAACAGACGCAGCATTTCATTTATATTAAAGTACATTTTTAAAGTATACAGTACCAGTCAAAAACTAGGAGACGCCTTAAATTCAGTGTTTTTTCATTGTTTTAAAATGTTCTGTATTGTAGATTAATACTAAACTCATCCAAACTATGAAGGAAAAACATATGTAATTATTTAGTAAACAAAAAAAAGTGTTAAACAAACCAGAAAGTAGCACCTCTTGGCACTCATCAGGACTTCGCCCCGGTAAAGGAAGAGCGAGAGTTTCCTCTGTTGTACAGGATAAGATCATCAGAGTTCCCAGCCTCAGAAACTACAAGTTAATAAACAGCTCCCCAGATAAGAGTATCTAAATACTTCACAGAGTATTTAGGTTTGGTCAGTAATGACTGTGATTGGTCAGCAGTGATGAATAATGTTAATTTTCATTTTTATATTTAAAGCTAAATTATAAATCTTATTCGCCTGCAATAAACTCTGCTGTATCTAAACCACTTAAATATCTGTGGATTAGATTATAAAATATATATATTTTTTTTGTTATTAGGATAAAGAATGATTGGTGTGTATTATAGTGGTTCTACTGATTATCCAGGTAAATCAGTGTATGAAGTGTTTTATTAGTGTGACAGTGATTCTTTTTGACTTTTATAATAATGTTATTTTATGTGTGTTTTTATTGTGTGTTTGTTCAGTTTTGGGTTTAAAATGTTTCGTCTTTAATCTGAATATTTCTGCTGCATCGTTTAACAGCTCTATTGTAGCCCTGAGATTAGCTTTAGGCTTTTATTACATAACTAAAAACATTAATAAAAACAGAAAATAAAAAAACAAATTTACTATTTGCATTGGATGAGCAGCAGATGATAAAAATAAACACAGTTCTGCATAAAAATATCAAACTTTACATAACTGTTTATTCTGGCTATATAATAAAGTATTTACCCAATGTGTAGATTGAATTTCTGATTAAATGTACTTTATCTCTCATCACACACTGAGACGAATAATATTTGATGTGTTTGGGTAAATATATTTGTGTGTTTTTATGGTCATTTGATTTTGCTGGTGTAATGCAGTAAACAGAGTATTGATTATTATCAGTTTGATTTATCTTTATTAAACTGATCAGTATCTCAGGCTGATAGTGAACAGTATTTTAGTGTAAACGTGAAAGTGTGTACTGGTGTTTCTGCTGAACTCTGATTGGTTGGTTGTAATGAGGAGCGGAACGCTGATTCAGAACTTTCTCCTGATGATTCAGCGTCTTCCTCCGGACCAATCGCTTCCCTCAGAACCTGCAGCAGCATCTGGTGCGTGTGTGTGTGTGCGTGCGTGCGTGCGTGCGTGTGCGTGCGTGCGTGCGCGTGTGTGTGTGTGTGTGTGTGTGTGTGTGTGTGTGTTTGTGTGTGTGCGTGCGTGCGTGCGTGTGTGCGTGTGTGTGTCGCTGTGTGTGTGTGCGTGCGTGCGTGTGTGTGTGTGTGTGTGTCGCTGTGTGTGTATTTATTACAGTCCGGTAGCCTAAAACACCTTAAGTAATTTTCCCCTTAAGTTTCCCCTTTAATAATTCTGTAAATATTAAATACAGATAAAAACAAACAGCATTCAGTATTATTTATCTAGAGATTTTCAAAAATCTTTAAACCTTCCCTTCAGTTATTTACAGTTTTGTCCTTTAATTTGTTTTATTTTCTGTTTTACCTTTTTTTATTTCATTTCCAGGATTGTATTATTATGAAATAAATGAATAACTGTTAGTTTAATGCATGTGATATTTTATAGTCAGGAATACATTCTGTATAAACAGTAGAAGAGGGTTGAGGGATTGAGCAGTTGTGTGGAATAGTGCTGATTATTCTGTTCCTCAGCAGAAATTCCAGTTTGTAGCCGCTGGGTTCTGTGTTTGATGTTTCCTCGGTTCTGCAGAAGCTCCTGTGGTTCTGCTGCACAGTAAACTGGTTTCTCCTGATCTTCAGTTCGGGGAGATTTCTGAGGCTTTGTCTTGCTTTGATTTTCTGAGCGGCGCGAGAGAGGCGGCGCGAGAGAGGCGGCGATTACCCGGCTCAGGAGACGATAGGAGTTCTGCGCGGATCGATGGGAAAGCGTGTTAGAGGGAATTATGGGGTGTGATTGCTTTTGCGTAAATCAGCCCAGAAGAGACGTTTCTCTCTCTCTTTATCTTACGAACTTTCAAACAACACAATCTCAACATCAACTTCATCTGGATTAGATTTGATTCTTTAGGGAATGATTCAGTGAATCATATCAGATCTATAGAATAGACTAAATAATAAATAATAATAAATAATTATCAGAATAAAAATGTTTATCTAGTTTTCTACAGTTTTAGCTGAGAAATGTGGTTCACCCAGGTAGATTAATATTCTCTGTTAATCAGGATTAAAATAATAACACTTTCCTAAAGTCATTTAATCAACATTCAAATGAAGTAAACCTGTAGATCAGCTCTAAAAACATCTGGTTATATCGGAATCCAATCAACATGACCAACATTTAAATCAGAATATCGTTTATAGATTCTCTCTTTTATCAATATCTGAATTAGTCAGGGGATATATGTATATATGTTTTTGAGTTTAATACTGAAGAGGAAGGGGGAGGGGGAGGTACAGGAGGGTGAGGGATGGTGGGGTGAGGTACAGTAAGGTGAGGTACAGGAGGGTGAGGTACAGTAAGGTGAGGTACAGGAGGGTGAGGTACAGTAGGGTGAGGTACAGGAGGGTGAGGGATGGTGGGGTGAGGTACAGTAAGGTGAGGTACAGGAGGGTGAGGTACAGGAGGGTGAGGTACAGTAAGGTGAGGTACAGGAGGGTGAGGTACAGTAGGGTGAGGTACAGGAGGGTGAGGGATGGTGGGGTGAGGTACAGTAAGGTGAGGTACAGGAGGGTGAGGTACAGTAAGGTGAGGTACATTAAGGTGAGGTACAGGAGGGTGAGGTACAGTATGGTGAGGTACAGTAGGGTGAGGTAAAGGAGGGTGAGGTACAGGAGGGTGAGGGATGGTGGGGTGAGGTACAGTAAGGTGAGGTACAGGAGGGTGAGGTACAGTAGGGTGAGGTACAGGAGGGTGAGGGATGGTGTGGTGAGTAGCTGGGCACAGCAGAGCTAACAAACACCACTAACCACACAGAGCAGCTCACGTTTATAATTATAACCAGAAACTGAACCGCGTCTCTCAGAGAGAATAATCCAGATTATCCTCCTCAGTGTCTCCTGCTCATCTTCACTATCACACACACACACACACACACATACACACACTTACACACATACACACACTTACACACACACACACACACTTACACACACACACACACTTACACACACACACACACACATACACACATTTACACACACACACTTACACACACACACACATACACACATACACACACTTACACACACACACACACATACACACACTTACACACACACACACACTTACACACACACACACACACACATACACACATTTACACACACACACTTACACACACACACACACACATACACACATACACACACTTACACACACACATACACACACACACACACACACACAGTTACACACACAAACACATACACACATACACACGCTTACACACACACACACACACACTTACACACACACACTTACACACATACACACACATACACACATACACACATTTACACACACACACACACTTACACACAAACACTTACACACACACACACACATACACACATACACACATTTACACACACACACACTTACACACAAACACATACACACATACACACACACACTTACACACATACACACACATACACACATACACACATACACACATACACACGCTTACACACACACACTTACACACACACACACACATACACACATTTACACACACTTACACACAAACACATACACACATACACACACACACTTACACACACACACACACATACACACATACACACATACACACATTTACACACACACACACACTTACACACAAACACATACACACATACACACACACACTTACACACACACACTTACACACATACACACACTTACACACACACACATACACACATTTACACACACACACCCACGCACACGTACACACACACACTTACACACACACACACACACTTACATACACACACTTACACACACCCACACACACACACATACACACACTTGTATGTAATAAGAGTTACAGAGGTTTAAACCCCCAGTATTGATCTGTGTTCTCTGGATAATGGAGCTCCATATAAAACTTTAGGATTCAGGGATGAGTTGAGGATGAGTTAGTGATGAGTTGAGGAAGAGTTGAGGATGAGTTGGGGATGAGTTGAGGAAGAGTTGGGGATGAGTTGAGGATAAGTTAAGGATGAGTTGAGGATGAGTTAGTGATGAGTTGAGGAAGAGTTGAGGATGAGTTGGGGATGAGTTGAAGATGAGTTGAGGAAGAGTTGGGGATGAGTTGAGGATAAGTTAAGGATGAGTTGAGGAAGAGTTGGTGATGAGTTGAGGAAGAGTTGGGGAAGAGTTGGGGTGAGTTAAGGATGAATTGAGTTGGGGGTGAGTTGGGACTTAGTTAAGGATGAGTTAGGGATGAGTTGGGGGTGAGTTAAGGATAAGTTAAGGATGAGTTGAGGATGAGTTTTGGAGGAGTTGAGGATGAGTTGAGGATGAGTTCTGTGTTTGATAATGTGTTTGATAATGTAAATTGTTCTTTATCTGTTGCTAATCATGTTCCTCTCTTCTTTTTTCTTTTATTCCATCTGTTTCTGCTCGTTTATTCTGCCTTTCGCTGTCGTTCTCCGCCCCCACGTTTCTTATTGCTTTCTCTTTGTTTGATGCTGGTACTTTAACACAGTAAACCGTAGTGTTATTATTACTTTATTACTCTTATTATTTTATTATTACTGTGAAACTGTAAATTAGGTCTGAGTGAGGAATTAAAATCTAGGTTTATTTTTCTGGTGCAGCTTAAAAACAGATTTCTGTTTCTGATTTCTCTGCAGTGCTGCTGAGGGAGGAAGTGGCTCAGCTGCAGGAGGAAGTTCACCTCCTGAGACAGATGAAGGAGATGCTGAGTAAAGATCTGGAAGAGTCTCAGGGCTGTCCGGCGAACACACTGTCGGCCGCCGAGCTCCGGGTTCAGCTCGGGGAGAAGGAGCAGGAGCTGAACCGAGCCAAAGAGGCCTTACAAGGTATAAATACTCTCATAATACTTTCATTATACTCTAGTAATACTCTCATAAACTACATCACTGCTCTTAAATGTAGAGCGACAGTGTTGTGCTCAGATCTTCCAGCTTTACCTCAGTATGGTGGGGGGTGGCTCTTTGGTGAGTTTGGTAATTCTCAGCTTCATTAGTTTCAGTGGAAATACAAAAGTAGTTTTGGCTTCTCAGTCTGGTAGTTTGGTAATTAGAATGGACATAATGATGTACAGTGTTAGTTTTTCAGTCTTTCTGAATCTTCCCAGACTTTTTAGGGTCAGTAGAGACAGACACCTCCATCAGAAACAGCAGTTGGTTGTTCTCAGCTTCAGGTGGGTCAGTGGGCAGGTATATTGTAGCTCCTCAGACTCATTAGGTCACTGAGAAGTTTCTCAGGCTCGGTGGGGTCAGTAGACACACAGATACACAGGAGGGTCAATGGCTCCTCAGACGCTGGTTCAGCTCGTTCAGTGGGTTTCAGATGGAGATACGAGGGCTGAGCGTTGTGATTGACCCTCAGTCCTGTGCTGCAGTGAGGAACAGTGAATTTTGTTGTTTATTATGATGAGAATCACATTGTGAGCAATGTTTACTCAGCTTTCAGTGAAAAATCCTCAGACTCCCATTCACAAACCAGATCTGTCCCAGCCAATCAGAATGCAGCATTTCCCCACAGCGCTGAATCACACACATTATACTCCAGTCATTGTCTATAAAGGTCACTGCGTTGTGTCTCTTATCATTTGAATGTCTGAAGAGCATGAAGTAGAGCCATTATCCAGCACTTCAGTGGGTTTAGGTATGTTCAGCCCTCAGGAACCTGAATATAAAATGTCTTTTACTGAAGTGGATTTCAGCAAATAGCATTTTAACACCTGTTTACTCGTTACAGATACCGTCACCCAGCTGATGGATTATTCTGGATTATTTCTGCTCTGTTCTCCTGATGGTGCAGATGAATTAATAACATTGAGCTGTATCTGTTAAGTATTGTTTTGTGTTAGCATGTTGTTTATAGTGTAGCCTGTGCGAGCGCCCTACGCAGCTGCTCACAGTTTGACTAATGCGCTCATGCGACTCTGCGTCGCTCTGATGTTTAAACCGTGACGGAGGAAACGTGTGGGTGCTTCAGCGGACCAATCACAGCAGCTGCTTTCCACGTCACTTAGTTACATTAATAGGGAGGTGCACATCGTTCTACGGCACAGGTTTAACACAGAAGTATAAATTAGCCTTAACTGTGATTTTTCATTAATGCCTCAGATCAAACCATGAAATCCTGATTTTCAGCACCTAATCTTTTTAATCCATTGACTGCAGTCCTTACACAGGATTATTTTTACAGAGAGAGGTTGGCTAATGTATTATGTCTGAATAATCTATGACTGATCTGACAGGATAATAAATGGGAGTAGGTACTTGATTTAAACCCCCATCACCTGTAAAAAACTTGATGAATAAGCCAGTGATAACCAGGCTAATCTTCTGGGTCGCAATGAAACTGAACACTTCTTCAACCTCCCCTGTACATCAGTTAAAGCCACAAAAATCATTTACCACAGGATTTAATGGAATATTTACCCACAGGTCTATTCACACAGGATCAATATAAGCTTATATATTAGGTTATTTTTGCATTTTGCATGTTGATACCCGGCTAAAACTAATCCTGACTGGGATTCATTTCTGCTCCAAAAGACTAAAAATCTTCAGCCTGAAAGAAAAGCAGATGTTTGTTACTGAAGATTTGTGTTAACAGTTTTTAATATATTTTAATGTCTGTTTTACCATCAGTATTAATACTTTAGGCATCGCTGAAAAAAGAATCTGAATATTATTTTTTAGTACTTTTATTAACTGAACTTTCATTATTCTAATGAAATTATTTTAATTGTGAGTGGTACAACTGTCTAAGTATTGACTAACAAGAGTTAACAAGAGTCTGGATCAATCCCTGATGATTTCCTTTCCCAGAATCCCTTAGCGTGATTCTCTAATGCAGGCGTCTGTTAGCTGATGTAACAACATTAGCGGTTAGCGTTCTCATTACTTACTACAAGATGACGCGTCTCGGAGGAGCTTGTTGGAGGGAATTAGCTGATGATGAAATTAGAAAGAACTCTGGGAAATATGTCTTTATTTGGATTAACAGTTCGGCTCAGTGTTCAGTAGAGGTTGGTGTTGTTATTAATGAATGATTATGAATGAATGTATTTGTTACATTCCAGCAAAATACCTTATTTTAACAGAGACAAGACATGTTTTCTTTAAATAAAAATATACATGTGTATATATATTACATACACACACACACACACACACACACACATATATATATATATATATATATATATATATATATATATACTATATTTTTTATACAAATGCTGTACAAAGTTCAACACAGTTTGTACTGCTACTCTTCTGTTATCTCCCATAATATTCATATGCTGCTACAACTAAAGCTAAGCTAAGCTGCAATGTGAACACTAGCCAGGATTACACTTTCATTCTACTGAAGTCTCTTTTATACAACTTGTACTCCAGCTGATTTCTTGGACCTGATATTAGTAAAAAACATCTTTATAGATACAAGTCAAGTCAAGTAGTTTTATTGTCAATACTGCATATGTACAGGACATACAGAGAATTGAAATTACGTTACTCTCCTTCCCAATTTTACAGCAAGTACAGATAATAGATATAATAAAGGAGAATGGGAGACACTATGTGTACAATACAGCAGGGACACAAATAGACATACATGAGACAAAAACAAGGTGCAGTGGTGTGGGGGAGAAATAGATATATAAATATAAGTAAAAATAGATATATAATTATAATATAAAAGAGTGGGAGACACTATATGTTCAATACAGCAAGACACAATAAACATACGTAAGACAATAGTGCAATATTGATGGTGATTGAGATGGGATGACAGTATAAATTGTAAATAACAGTAGTGCAAATACGGTATATGGTATATAGCTTAAGGCTGGTAAAGTGAATGAGTGCGTAAAGTTCTTAAAGTTCACAGTTTTTGGGGAATTAAAGTGAGTATTGACAATGCAAGTATATCAGTAGTACAAAATCCATATTCAATAACTCTGTTCTCTCACTGCAGAGACAGACGTCTGTCTAGGTTGTATTCAGTCAGTGGAGCTCCTGTGTTTTCTGTTACCAAGATAAACAAGCAAAACTCCAGAAATGTACCTGAACACACCTCATTTCCAGAACACCACGCCCATCAGTGTAGATATATTCAGAAGATCTGCTGCTGTTTAAACCAGGCAGGAGGAAGGAGTGAAAATACACTGTTGGTGGGGTGGAAGATAGTGATGACCTTGTTTAGGGTGAAAGACAGGGCTGTTAGTTATTTAGCAGATATCTGAAGTTTGAAGCTGGAAATTGTCTCAGCATCACATGGTGTTTCTCTTCGGTAAGATCAGAGATCAGCAGCACTGTTTGACGACTGGATTTTTAAACTGGTTTTAAATGTTTATTATTTATTCAGAGTTTAACGCTGCTCTCCACCCCATCATCAGTTAGATTAAAGTGAATGACGGGATGGAGAAGGGTGTAATTCAGATGCTTCAGGTGCCGTCGTTCAGCTGAGAGGGATTAGCGTGGTTCTGTCAGCCCTTTCCTGTCTGCACATGATAGCTGTATGCTAATCTTATCTAACATCTGTTTATCTGCTGTCTAAAGCTAATGGAGTCTGATGGAGTGAGAATGTGGTGAAGAGCAGTGAGGAACTGCAGGATCTCATCTCATCTTTAGATCTCATCCTATCTCTTCTCTCAGTCTGTAGACTCTTCTATTCCAGATGTTAGCATTAGCATGATTAGCTGGGAGTGACAGGCTACAGCAGAACTTACTCAAACAATTCCTGTGAACAGTCTGACTGATAATGAGGGTTAGATACACAGAGTTACGCCGGATCTGCAGCTCAGAGATCCGCGGTTTCTCTCTTAAACTGATAGCAGTGGAGTCGAGAGATGATTAAATTAAATACAGTATTTAAATATGTAAATATCAGTCCCTGTAGTGTCTGATATGTTCACTCTAAATCAGAGTGGTCTGGTAGGTCCGTTGAATGTAATTATTCTTTGCATTTTGACAGTATTGCATAAATTAACAAAACAATACTAAAATCAAAAACACAGAATTTCACACAACAATGCATTTACATTAACCTGCAAACAGTAAACTTCAGTAAATTTCAGTAAACTTCAGTAAATTTCAGTAAATTTCAGTAAATTTCAGTAAACTTCAGTAAACATTAGTCCTGTGTTACTGCCTGCTTGTTGTGAGACGGGAGATAATAAGCTCTCTGATTGGTCAGGACACAAAAAGATGGTATTCCCAAAATGCCAGTTTCTTACCTGTCAATGGAAGTACGTTTGTGTTGGTACACAGCGCCACCTAGTGGCGGTTATTATTATTATTATTTTTATTTATTATTATTATTATTATTATTATTATTATTATTATTTTTATTTATTATTATTATTATTATTATTATTATTATTATTATTATTATTATTGGTGTCTGCACAAGTTCAACATCAAAAGACACTATATAAATAAATTTGATTAGATTTTTTGGGGAGCTTTGCTACTGCTGAACAGCAGGTGTTTTTATTTGTAATATTTAATTATATTTAGTAAACATAAAATCAACATTATTATATACTGTATATAGAGATCACTAAATTGTGTGTGTGTGTGTGTGTGTGTGTGTAGCTATGAAAGGTGATCGTAAGAGGTTAAAGGTGGAGAAAGCTGAGCTGGTGAATCAGATGCAGCAGCTTTACACCACGCTGGAGAGCCGAGAGGAGCAGCTCCGAGATTTCATTCGTAACTACGACCAACACAGAAAGGTATACACACACCACACACACACTATACACACACCACACACACACTATACACACACACATAAAAATGATTCAATTGTAAAATTACTAAACAGAAGCTTCTAGCTTTTTAATCACTTAATTAAGGTTTAATCATTGAACAGCTAATTAGCAAACAGCACTAACTAAGAGCAGTACACTGGAGCTGTGCAGGCATTAAACTGCTAGCTTAGCTAACATGCTACCAACCAATATACAAAAACAGTTTAAATTTAGCCCTACTGCCTCTTAAACAGCAATCAATAAATGCATCATATGTTTGCTGACATTAATAGTGCTACTTTGGGTGTTTTTGGTTTCAGATAATCACTTAGATACAGCGCTAACTAAGAGCATTCCACTGGAGCTGATTTTGTTGCAAGCATTAAACTGCTGGCTTAGCTAGCAATAAACAATGCTAATGTGTTGGGATTATCACAGAATAATCTAGTTAAATATGTGTAATTACAATAATTAATAACTTTTTAATGTTACAGTTCTACTGTTAGCCTGAACTTCAGGCTGAGGTACTTGCTTGTTTGCTCCAAGCTGTTTAGCAACCTAAATGGACCATGTGACCCCGGTGCAATTTACACACTTCCACTAGGGGGTGGCATCTGAGTACACACAGATTTGAGTCAAGGGGGCAGGGCTACAAATACAAATAGACAGAAAAATCTGAAATATGACATTATTTAGGTCAGAGGAGATTTTAAGGTAGAAATGCACTTTGGAGCGCTGAACGCGTCTATATAGCTAAACCAACAGGGGACGGCATTTTTGTCCCCAATTCCTGAGCCGTCCCCAAGGTACTGGTGTGTACTCTGAGATATGACCCCAAAAGTGAAATAAATCAACACACACACACACACCATACACAAACACACAGACACACACAGACACACACACACACACACACACACTGTTACTAATGGTGTGTGTGTGTGTGTGTGTGTAGGAGAGTGAGGACGCAGTGAAGGTGTTAGCTAAAGAGAAGGATCTGTTGGAGAGGGAGAAATGGGATTTACGTCGACAGACGAAAGAAGCGACAGAACACGCGAACCTGCTGCGATCTCAGATCGACATGAAGGAGAACAGGATCAAAGAGCTGGAGGCGGAGCTTACTATGGTGAGAGCCAATCAGAACCAAATACAACCTCAAACTTATAAAGATATAAATGTTCTTTTAAGGCCACTAACAATTTTTGTAGTTTATAATGTTAGCAAAAGGCAAGGGATGCCATAGCAACAACTTAAACAACACCAGCAACCACTTAGATTTGTGTAAAGTATATATATAGTAGATGTATTTGGGGATTGATGGATGTATTAGGGGATTGATGGATGTATTTGGGGATTGATGGATGTATTAGGGGATTGATGGATGTATTAGGGGATTGATGGATGTATTAGGGGATTGATGGATGTATTAAGGGATTGATGGATGTATTAAGGGATTGATGGATGTATTAGGGGATTGATGGATGTATTAGGGGATTGATGGATGTATTAAGGGATTGATGGATGTATTAAGGGATTGATGGATGTATTAGGGGATTGATGGATGTATTAATATGTATATTATTGTTGTTATTTCAGGTTCCGAGTTATTTACTGGTACAGTTATACTGTGTTGCTTTGTGTGTGTGTGTGTGTGTGTAGGCGAAGCAGTCTCTGGCGACTTTAACTAAAGACGTGCCGAAGCGTCACTCGGTGGTGATGCCGGTGGAGCCGGTGGTGAACGGGAGTCAGGAGTGGGTGATGCAGGCGGAGCTTCCTCTAACTGCAGCCATCAGACAGAGTCAACACACACTGTACCACTCACACCCTGCAGAGAGACAAGGTACACACACACACACACACACACACAAACATGAGTGACACACACTAACCACACTACACACACACACTACACCGTCCACAAACCTGAGTGACCGCATGCAGTGGACGAACAACAGCACCAGCATCTCAGTTTACCCCACAATTCCCTCTGTCCATAAACCCCTGGATCTGCAGCCTTATCTAAAGAGAAAGACAATAATTAAAGACAAACTAAACAAGTAAGTTTTCAGTCTAGACTTGAAGATTGAGAACAGACTCGTGACGCTCCTGAACCGAAGAGACGCATTTCAGCACAACACCTCTTCTTCTACTTCTTCTATTGTTTAATGGTGATGATAGACTGACTCTATGAACTTCCTGTAATTGATCTGAATAAACTCAACTAACCAATAACAATTTTCACACTGTAAATCATTCAGACACAAACAGAAACGGTTTGTGAGTAACAGAAATATATGTGGACTCTCTTTTTATTTGAATAATAGTGTAATCTTGTAAAGTTCATTTAATGATTGATTATTTGAGTGTTTTTGAGTTCACTGTTCTCTCTCTCTCTGTGTTGTGGTTTTAGCGGCGTTGCGGATCAGTCCCTGTCACTCCCGTCAGCCCTCCGTCCTCTCGGACGCTTCGGCGGCGGACGGCGACCGATCGTCTACACCCAGCGACATCAACTCCCCGCGGCACCGGACTCACTCTCTCTGCAATGTAAGAGCCGCCTGGCACCCTCGACCAAGTAATCACCCCCCCACTTCTCTTATCCTACACCGCATCAGCTGAGCTGCTCAGGGGCGGGGCTTTACATCCATATAATCAGCCTATCAGTGATCACATTGAAGATTAAAGCTTTAACCTTAAGATGTATATCCTGGGTACAAAATAATAATATTTTCTTAAATTTCATTGAATTTATGTCTTTTCAATGAAATAAATGATACAGCATAAAAGTCCTGAACTGAACTGAACTGAGCTGAACTGAGCAGGACAATTTCAGCACACAGTCTGAAGCCCCGATCCTGAGCAGACTTTACTGCTTTACTGCTCTGATCAATCAAATCCAAACTCTTACCCGACAACATTCTCTATACTGCTCTCTCTCTACTCCTTTCTCCCTCTCTCTCTCTCTCTCTCTCTCCCTCTCTCCCTCTCTCTCTCTCTCTCTCTCTCCCTCTCTCTCTCTCTCTCTCTCTCTCTCTCTCCCTCTCTCCCTCTCTCTCTCTCTCTCTCTCTCCCTCTCTCTCTCTCTCTCTCTCTCTCTCTCTCTCTCCCTCTCTCTCTCTCTCTCTCTCCTCTCCCTCTCTCTCTCTCTCTCTCTCTCTCTCTCCCTCTCTCTCTCTCTCTCTCCCTCTCTCTCTCTCTCTCTCTCTCTCTCTCTCTCCCTCTCCTCTCTCTCTCTCTCCCTCTCTCCCTCTCCCTCTCTCTCTCTCTCTCTCTCTGGTTCAGTCTATGGAGGATCTGGAGGATCAGAAGCGTAAGAAGAAGAAGGAGAAGATGAGTCTGGGTTCTCTTTCTCGGGTTTTCGCGAGGGGAAAGTCTCAGAGGAAGTCTCTGGACCCGGGTCTGTTTGATGGTACTTCCACACCTGATTATTATATAGAGGAGGATGCCGACTGGTGATTAGCCTGAATGAGTGTGAGTGTGTGTGTGTGTGTGTGTGTGTGAGAGGTGTGTGTGTGTTTGCTGTATCCCCTCAAATACAGCAGGAAGGAGGAATAAAACTGCTGCCTGCTTGAAATGTACATAATACACTGCAAATAATGTATGTAAATGAAATATATATATATATATTTATATATGTAGGCATATGTACATATGTTTACATAAGTATAAATATATAAATGGGATTCTTTGCGTGTGAATATGTTTATGCTGTGTTATAACGCTTTTGTTTGTGGTAATATATGTCTCTTTTTTTATAAACTGGAAACTTGAATTTTGCTGTGCGTTTTTGTAAATAGGCGTTCCTGTGCACCTTGTGTTCATTATGTCTCTGTCCTGGATGCTTCTGTTCCATTTTCAAGCTTAATGTAGCGTTCTCGTCTCCATCTGCCACACGGCTCATCCTCATATCATCACTGATGTTTACTCAGCTTTTATTACTCGAGAATTATTAGCAAACTATTGTGATAGAATTTCAGCTGAAGTTTTGAGTTGAAGTAGGACTGTACTCAAACAACGGCCGCTGTTATTAAATATTAAATAAGTATGAATTATACACACACACACATTAATCCTCACCACGTCACAGCATTATCCTATACAGAGCAACGTTCTACACAGAGTTTCATTTATACCAAAAAAAGGAGAGTTAATTATACAAAAAACTACTAATAAGTGTGATATCAGTACTTGCAGAGCGGATATAGAGTTGTAGGCAGTACTATAGAGGGGTAATAATCTTATAGATCTCAGTAGAGGAGATATATCAGTGTTACAGTGCTGTATCAGATATGCAGCATCTAGAAGCTGATTAATAATCACTGTACTGTTTGTTGGCAGGTGGGATGTAATATAACCAGACCTGAACCATGATACCTTTTTACTTTATCAGACTAAACACACAATACACGCTTACACACACTCATACACACTCATACACACTCATACACACTCATACACACTCTATCACATGCATAAGCATTATTTACGATATTCTATGAAGTATATCTCAGCCCTGACTGTGGCTCTGATTCCTGTATTTGCACAGAAAGACTAGTGAAGATTCTGGCAGGACAGAACCGAACCTCCCGCTGATCCCAACCCTTAATAAACAAGTGCCAAAGGTTTTAGTTCATTCCTAATATATAGATATAGAATATCTCTCTCTCTCTCTCTGGGCCCTATCTTACACTCTGCGCAAGGCAGGTAGCTGCACCGTTAAAATAGGAACCCGCCAAAGTCAGAGCTCACCTGACTCTTAAAGTGATGAAAGAATGAAAGACTTGATTGATTAATTAAGAGAATTAGTACTAGTATTAATATTCCTGTTTTCCTGTCACAATAGAAACAATGTGGATCACTAAAATAGGGCCCTTTTCCTCTCTCTCTCTCGCTCTGCAGAAACAGCAGTCAGATGCATATCCTGCATTGCTTTCATAACCTACTTCTGATTTATTAGCGAGGGCCAATGATGTCATGCTTTTCTCACTGTGCTGAAGCGTATCAAACGCACTCTTTTCTTTCCTAAGCTTTTCTTTGCATTGTGAGGCACTGATCTGTTCTGTTAAATTAATCTTCCTTCCTGTTCGTTCTAATGATTTTTATGTTGAAAGGTCTGTAATGTAAAATATGTCAGATATAAGAGTCGATCTATTAAAGACATTTATTTAAAGATTAGCAAAGAAGTTATTATTTCAGTGCATAAAGACAGAGGTTTTAACATTCTGGAAATAAATATGATTAAAAAGATCAAAATAAAAGCTTATTTTAAAATAAAACACATAACCCGACATCCATGCTCCTTTCTTCTTGACCCTGTGTGTGTGTGTGTGTGTGGGCCTGTGATCCTCTAACCTTTTCTGGGGTTGCCATGTTTGTAGGAATTCCCCTGCTGTTCATCTGTGGTTTCCTGCCATCTGTGTAACCCGTGTCCTAACATCGTCTTCCTCCTGGACACGAATGACCAAATGCCACCGCATCCATAACCTACATGAGTTATGTCACCTGAAACTAATGGAATTAACCCTTTACCTGAGGCAGAACTGCAGATTACTAACGATATGCAGATCATTTTACCAGAGCTTCACTCCTAAAACCAGTAACACCTCCTCACGCTTACACTTCAGACTCTGTTAAAACCGGATCTGAATTCAGGAACAATTTCCCAGCATTCCAGTTTAGATCAGACCAAACAATTCAGCTCAACTCTGCCCAAAACAAACTGTCCCATAAACTGTCCTTATGAGACCAATTTAAACCCTGCATTATTTTAGTGAGTAGAGTGTAGAAAGTTTAATGTTTAATGTAATTTATAATATAATGAACCTGTTTGTACAGGAGGAAGTACAGCAGCTATTACTGATCCTAAGCCACTGCAGCTGCTAAAACTCCTGAGCTTTTTTAACTTTTACTAACCTACAGCTGTAAACAAGCCATGGACCACCGAGCAGGTCTGATATATTAATAGAGCTGATATGAATTAAGATCTAATACCTTGGTAAAATGTTGTTGATTATTATTAAAATACTCTTTTCTTGCTTTAAATGTTACGTAAAATATTTCCTCTTTTATACTTTTGGAGAACTGTTTATTATATTCTTACACTGAAGGTTTAGCTAGAGGATAAATTCTCAGTAACAGGAGGAAAAGATTCTGTGAGTAAATAAGAGTTTATAGTTCATTTAGTTAAGTTTTCATTTTCTCAGAAACTTCTGGAACTGATTAAAGAAGTGAAATAGCTGTTACTGTACCTTAATTCCCCTGAATCACTGATTTAATAACTTTAATGTAAACATAAGAGTAAAACTAGATCACTCAAATCTAATCAATCAATCAGTCAGTTAATCAATCAGTCAATTAATCACAGGAAGAAAGAATAAAAGATCAAGGTTTGGCTCAGACTGAACAGAATTAACCTCATAGTTTAGCAGAGACTGTAATATTAAAACACGTTTCAGGAAAACATTTATAAACGGAATTCTGATCTTCTGGAATTCTGTGCTGGTTTTAAGGCCGAGACCTCTGTACAGATCCACCAGCCGCCGTCACTGAAACACTCAGACACTAAGAGACTGCTACTGCTAATAATATTAATATTAATAATAATAGTTCAGTCTCCTGGTTTGGTGAATCAATAGCATGTGATATATGTAGGAATGACGAGGCTGCCCCCTGCTGGTACACAGGCTACAATACAGGGTTTAATGAGCATCGACCAATACAATTTGCTGAAATTCCTCCTGATCTGTCGGCTGACATACTCATCCCCCTTTGCCCATCCGGAATGTTCCTGAGCATGATCTGATCCGAGTCTCTGAGACTGACAGCGTTTTAGTCCAGCATGATCTGAACCTCAGCATGATACACTCGCAGCGCCACAGTTACCTCTATAACTTTAAACTTTACAAATAATTTCATCATTTTCTCACAGCGACAACAATAAAACTGTACTGAATATCTGATCAGATTTTATATAAACTTTACATTTACTTTAACACATTTAACAAATCCTTTGTTGGTTAATCTGTATTTTTCCAGCAGTAAAATGAAGAGGTGTTTCGACATTTATTTCAATATTTCAGTCTAATTCAGTATTTAAATTAGAAAAATAAAACATAACGCACCCCACAGCAGAACTCAGATTACTGTTCAAATTAGATTATTGTTAAACTTGGATTACTGTTAAAGTCATGTAGTTCTGTCTCAGCCGAGAAGAGTATAGCTGCAGCCTCGGAGACTGCTGTTTTAGGACCCTGCAGTTTCAGGACCGCAGTCCTAGGACCCTATGTTTTCGCGACACTGCCACCTAGCGAAGTGGTCGTTGACACGATGGATTACAGTCGGAATGTGAATCAAGTTTATAGTCTAAATGTAATGTATTAAAATATTTAGATGTTTTGAATTAGACATTTTTTTTTACAATTTCAAATATTATTATAAAATAAAATAAAATAAAATTTGTGTGTGTGTATTTTAATAGTTGAATTTGGCTGAATTCTGTCAGAAACCCGTAAAGAACTCTTTTGTGGGATTTACACCTTTTTACACATTTCCTTAACTATAATACTGAAATACAAGTAAGTTATGTTTGTACCATCTTTAATATAAAAGCTGCATGTAAGTTTGAAGAGGGCTGCTTACTATTCCTAAAAATAAAAAAATAAAAAATAAATTTAAAGGGAACAATAGTTTTTATTTTAAATGGTGCTGTCTGTTTACAAATTTTCGAAAAATATCAGAATTGAAAATTGCTTAAATATATTTAAAGAATATTGAGATTTTTTTTTACAAAATTGCCCAGCTCTAATAGACACTACAGTAGTTTGAAGTTCTAAAAAGATTTCAATCTTTCAAAAAGTAGTTTGAATCCATCTCAGATATCAAATACATATTATAGCTGCAAGTCTTCCTTGTGTCTCTGATATGTGGTTAGGAGTTTTAAGACAAAGTAATATTTGGGCAAAATAAACCTTAAAAAGTGTAAGCAGTTAGCTGAAATGGTAATATTTGGGAGAAATAAGCCTTTAAATCTGTAAGCAGTTAGCTAAAGTGTTGATATTATATTAAGGAGTAGTAATTCATTAATTTCGCTAGGTGGCAGTGTCGCGAAAAACATAGGGTCCTAGAACTGCGGTCCTGAAACTGCAGGGTCCTAAAGCTGCAGCTGTATACTATTGTCTCAGCCAGTAAATGATTACAGCTGTGGTCTGATTAGAAAATGGGTCTCACCACAAAAGGGTGTAATAGTGCTTACCACACAGTCCTATAAAAGACTCTCAGTGGCTGCTGGTGGGAAGTGTACCTCCTGCTGAGAGATCACTGACAGCTAGGCCTGACTCTACACTGCTCAGAGTTTGAGAGGGAGCATCAGCGGACAGCTGCCATCCCCTTTATCTGCACTGCTGTCGTAAACAAGAATCCTGGACCACAGACTGGAGCCGTATCATCTTTAGAGGTCTTATGGTGAAGCTTCTGTCCTGTCTTTGATGTGGACTGAAGAGTTCACAGTGTAAACTGCAGGTGTGATTGATGTTCTGAGGAGCATCTCATACAGTGAGAGTCGGTGACCCCTAGTAGTGATAGGAGGAACACTAACAGTGATCTCAGTGATCTGTGCAGAACATCCTGCAGATCCATGTGTTGCTGCTTTCTCTCATGCAGAACTTCCAGCTGATAGCAGCAGCATTTTTCAGCAGGATAATGTTCACCCACACACAGCAAGGGTTTCCCAGGAACACAGTCTCCACCAGATTACAGCACTTCCTCGTTCTGCCCGCTCTCCAGATTTATCACCAATCCAGCATTTATGGAGCAGCTGGGACTAGTGTAGAGCTACAGGATCTACAGGTCCAGCTGTAGCAACATCTGTGGGTAAATGTGCTGCAGGACCCATACAGAACCTGTAGAACCTCCAAACCCAACCCTCTCAATCTCATCTTATATCCAGAATAGAGGATCCAACAGGGTCTAAACTAGAGCCTTTAATACTGCAAGCATTTTAATACATAATTATAATGTTCCTACAGATAAACATTTACTACATATCTGTGTATCTGTGGTATTAGAATTAACCGCTGCGCTCTGTGATTCCTGAATTACAGCCTGACTCACTTCCTCCCTTTTGTTGTGTCTCTAAAAACAAGCGACCTAAAACTGAACGCTGCCTCACCCAGAACTCTGCTTAGTTCTAACTGCAGCAAAACAATAAATAAACAAATAGTTTATGAAAATATCGAGCACATTTATTGTATATCTTATATAAACACATCATTTACAGTATATTGTATAAAAACACAGCATTTACTGTATATCGTATATAAACACAGCATTTATTGAGGTATAGGGATAGTGTTTTATCTAGTACAGAATGTAGCATTGAACAGTGATTGGTGGGTAGATTTTCAAAGCTGGGTTTACTGTTACATAGATGTTGGTAGATTGGTAGATTTTAGTAGATGTTGGTAGATATTGGTAGATGTTGGTAGATGTTGGTAGATGTTGGTAGATTGGCAGATTAGCATTAAATACTTCTGTTAAACTTAATAAACATGTATTTCCCAAAACCTCCTGACCTCATTAACCAAACATAACTTTCCCCAAGCGCGTCTTTAGAAAACACAAACAGAAGCTGCAGTTATAATTACAGATTTATAATTATGACTGCGGTACTAAAACATTTGATATTGTGAAGAAAGGATAACATATTTCAGTATAAAATTTTCAAACATATTAAATAAATATGAATCCATTCTTTTTACACTTACTCAGGAGCACCCTCTGGTGGTCTGGCAATATTATATTATATTATATTATATTATGCCCAAGAAAATATTACAGTAAAAACTTTACCACCAACAGCCATTGTTTACACTCTCGAATTCCCTCTGAACCCTGAACCCACCTTAACCCCCCGCTGACCAATCTAGACTCAGACAGCCTGTCCAGCCTGACGCAGCCTAGCCTATCGGACGGCGAGGAGCAGCTGGAGCGCCTCCAGCAGGCGGAGATGTCCCGCAGCAGACCCATCTCGCTGTGGAAGGCTGGGACGGTGCAGGCGTGGCTAGAGGTGGTGATGGCCATGCCCATGTACATCCGGTCCTGCGCCGAGAACGTCAAGAGCGGCAAGGTACAGAACCGGCATCTTCACAACCCAATCTCAATCAGAACCAAGCACACGTTACTGTATAATACAGCCTTATCCCCTCACGCTTATTACATGCTTATTACATGCTTATTACACACTTATTACACACCTATTACCAGGGCTGGACTGGGACAAAAAATCGGCCCTGGCATTTTTGGTTTAGACCGGCCCCTCATAATTAGTGGAGCACAACTGACTTGTAATTTAAGTACAGAGAAGCATAATGTATCATCAACATATTAAATATAAGAAGTTTAGTGTCTATTGTTAACTCCACCTGCAAATATGTGCATCGGAACACCCGTGCACATGTTCTACCACCGCCAGACCCTGCTACAGTGGAGAAATCAGCCAGAAAACACGCTACCGGACGAGGTTCTGCAGACACTACTTGAGCTTAGCCTGCTAAGAGACCCAGGCCGCCAGCCCGCGGTGTTTCCTGATGCCGGAGCCCAGCGGAAGTGCCATCGCAAGCGGTGCGAGCGTAAGCGGAAGCGCAGAAAGAGAGGCTAAAGGCTAGTCCTAGCTCTTTCTGGCAAACATCTGTTCCCTTGACAATAAACTGGACTACATCCGACTGCAGCGAACTACCCAGCGTGAGTTCAGAGACTGCTGTGTTTTGGTTTTTGTGGAATCGTGGCTGAACGACAACATTCCAGACAGCGCCATTCAGCTAGCCGGGCTAACCGCATTCAGAGCGGATAGGAGCGCGGCTCTATCTGGGAAGACCCGCGGTGGAGGCGTGTGTGTTTACATCAACACGGAATGGTGTAACAACGCTGTGACTGTCGCCAAACACTGCTCTCCGCTGGTGGAGTTCCTGATAGTCAAGTGCAGACCTTTTTATTTACTACGGGAGTTCTCCACCGTGCTAATAGCTGCTGTCTACATCCCACCCAGCGCTAGCATTGGTGCTAATGCTAAAGAGGCTCTGTGTGAACTCAATTGGACTATCAGCGATCTGCAGAACAAACACCCAGACGGACTGTTTATTATCGCCGGAGATTTCAACCACGCAAATCTCAAGTCAGTGCTCCCTAAATTCCATCAACATGTACACAAACATCCCCAGCGCGTACTGGGCGGAGCCCCGCCCCTACCTCGCTTTCTCGGACCACCATCTCTGCCCTACCGTCTGCACTACCGTCCCGTTGCACTTACACCCATCATCATGAATTGCTTCGAAAGGCTAGTCATGAGGAACATCAAGACACGACTGCCCTCTTCACTGGACCCCCTGCAGTTTGCGTATCGTCCCAATCGCTCCACGGACGATGCCATCACCACTACTCTTCATCTCTCCCTCACCCACCTGGAGAAGAAGGACACTTACGTCAGAATGCTGTTTATAGACTTCAGTTCAACATTCAACACCATCATCCCACAGAACCTCATCAGGAAGCTAAGCTCGCTCGGCCTCAACACCCCCCTCTGCAACTGGATCCTGGACTTTCTGACGGGGAGACCCCAGTCAGTCCGGTTCGGGGGCAGCACCTCCAGCACCATCACACTGAACACTGGGGCCCCCCAGGGCAGTGTCCTGAGTCCTCTGCTGTTCACCCTGCTGACTCTTGACTGTGCTGCAAATCACAGTTCTAACAGCTTTATCAAGTTCGCCGATGATACAACCGTGCTGGGTCTCATCACCAAAGGCGACGAGTCAGCATACAGAGAGGAGGTGCAGCGGCTGACAGACTGGTGTACAGTCAACAACCTTCACCTGAATGTGGACAAGACAAAGGAAATGGTTGTTGACTTCAGGAGAGCATAACACACCCACTCTCCACTCAACATCGACGGGTCCTCTGTGGAGATTGTTAAGAGCACCAAGTTCCTTGGTGTCCACTTAGCAGATAACCTCACCTGGACCCTGAACACCAGCTCTACAGCCAAGAAAGCCCAGCAGCGTCTCTACTTCCTCCGGAAGCTGAGAAAGGCCCGTCTCCCTCCACCCATCCTCACACTCTTCTATAGAGGGACCATTGAGAGCATCTTGAGCAGCTGCATCACTGCCTGGTTTGGGACCTGCACCGTCTCTGACCGCAAGACCCTCAAGCGTATTGTGAGGACAGCTGAGAGGATCATCGGCGTCTCTCTCCCCTCCATCACGGACATTTACACCACCCGCAGCATCCACAAAGCAACCAGCATTGTGAATGACCCCACCCATCCCTCACACAAACTGTTCTCCCTCCTGCCTTCGGGAAGAAGGTACCGCAGCATCCGGTCCAGCTTGACCAGACTCTGCAACAGCTTCTACCCCCAAGCCATCAGACTCCTCAACTGCAGAGACTGAACTGATGGTTTTCTGTACATGCACACACACTCTTACCCCACTTACCCCAGAAAATGGAAAGCACTAAAAACTCTACTACCTCACTGGACTCTATTGCACACTGTGTAATAGAGGTAATTACTACCTCACTGGTCTTTTTTGCACACTGCATAATTTGCACACTGTCTTGTTATTTATTATGCTTTGTCTGTATGGTGTTGTATTGTCTGTCTGCACTTTTGTACTGTTGCACTTATTGTTCTGTCTACACTGTGTTTATGTGCACCATGGTCCCTGGAGGAACGTTGTTTCGTTTCACTGTGTACTCTGTATATAGCTGAAATGACAATAAAAAACACTTTGACTTTGACTTTGACTTGACCATTTTTGTCTGCGCTGTGTAGTTCAATTGATTTGTTTATCCTTTTTATTAAAATCATCTCTAATATGTATTTTCTGAATTTCTCTGATACAACAGCTCAATTCTAATTCTTCAGGTTAAAGGTGCTTCCTCCTTTAAACAGCTATAACATGTATTTGTATCAGGCTAGAAACAGTGCTGCTTTATGAACTGTCTTAAAATCATTTGACACTGTTTTTCTCTTATTCACTGTGGGCATACCTTTTTTTAATATTACTTATATATTTTTTAGTCATGTTTAAATTGCAAAGCTTTTACTTATCATTTATCAGTTTTAAAATCTGTTATTTCATTTGTTTAAGTGCTTTTAAAAACATGTTGAACCACAGCACAGAGGCTACAAATTCAAACTGCAGCCTTTCAACACACCTTTAACCTAAATATCTAAAACTGCTATGATGCAGCCTAACATAGACGCTTGCTGCTAATCCAGCACTTCTCAGTCTTGCTATGTAATGGTATGTAAATACCAATTAATATTTATACTAATCAATGGCCATTATTAACGTTACCTCCATCACCTCAAAGTCCCAGTGTTATCTGTTTATGTACTACACTTTCCCGCTCAGTCTGTCCCTCTGCATTGCTGGCTGCTGCTCTCCCTGTCTGTCTGCTGCTCCTGTCTTCCCAGAGGACGCGGAGGCTACAGCAGCGAACATGTTTGTGATTTTTACACATTTTGTTTCATCTACAGTGAGAATTTTCAGTTTCGTCGGGCGTAATTTCTCCGCACCTCCTTTCTGCGGCCTCTGTTTCTCCGCGCTGCCTCTCCTTTAATATACGCGCTCTTAACGTATAGTGGGAGTTACAGCGGACCATGCAGAGAGAGGGTGGGTCCGCTTTCATCCTATATCCTGATTGGTTCAGTCCACTGTCTATATTGAAAATGGGCCAATGGGCCGCGCCCCTCTATATTGTGGGCCAGTCTCTTAGAAGAAAAAGGGAAGAAACGGCCCCTGAGGACTGTCGGCCCACCGGGAAAATGCCCGGTACGCTTGATTACCAGTCCAGCCCTGTCTATTACACGGCTTATTACATGCTTATTATGTGCTTATTACACACTTTTTACATGTTTATTAGGCACTTATTACATGCTTATTATGTGCTTATTACACACTTTTTACATGTTTATTAGGCACTTATTACATGCATATTAGGCACTTATTACATGCTTATTAGGCACTTATTACATGCTTATTACATGTTTATTACACACTTGTTACATGCTTATTACGCACTTACTACACACTTATTACATGCTTATTACATGCTTATTATGCACTTATTACATGCTTATTATGTGCTTATTACACACTTATTACACACATTGCTCACTCATTACACACTTATCACACACTTTACACACTTATTACACACTTCTTAGGTTAAGTGTGTGGGGGTGTGGTTAGGTGTGTGAGGGTGTGTTTAAGTGTGGTTAGGTGTGTGGGGGTGTGGTTAAGTGTGTGGGGGTGTGGTTAGCTGTATGGGGGTGTGGTTAAGCATGTGGGGGTGTGGTTAAGTGTGTGGGGGTGTGGTTGGGTGTATGGGGGTGTGGTAAAGTGTGTGTGGGTGTGGTTAGGTGTGTGTGTGTGTGGTTAGGCGTGTGGGGGTGTGGTAAAGTGGGTGTGGTTAGGTGTGTGTGTGTGTGGTTAGGCGTGTGGGGGTGCGGTTAAGTGTGTGTGGGTGTGGTTAGGTGTGTGGAGCTCAGTGTTGGTGATCTGGTGCTGCAGGTGCTGTTGGGATTAACAGATGAGGATCTGGAAGTGGGATTGGGAATAAACAGCCCCATCCATCGCCGAAAACTCCGCCTCGCTATAGAGGATTACAGAGAAGCAGAGAACGGAGCAGGGTAACACACACACACACACACTATACACACCTACACACACACACACACACTATACACACTTACACACACACACACACACACACACTATACACACCTACACACACACACACACACACACACACTATACACACTATACACACCTACACACACACACACACACACACTATACACACTTACACACACACACACACACACACACACACTATACACACCTACACACACACACACACACACACTATACACACCTACACACACACACACACACACACTATACACACTTACACACACACACACACACACACACACACACACACACACTATACACACCTACACACACACACACACACACACACACTATACACACTTACACACACACACACACACACACACACACACACACACTATACACACTTACACACACACACACACACACACACTATACACACCTACACACACACACACACACACACACTATACACACTTACACACACACACACACACACACACTATACACACTTACACACACACACACACACACACACACTATACACACCTACACACACACACACACACACACACACTATACACACATACACACACACACACACACACACACTATACACACCTACACACACACACACACACACACACTATACACACATACACACACACACACACACACTATACACACCTACACACACACACACACACACACTATACACACATACACACACACACACACACACACACTATACACACCTACACACACACACACACACACACACACTATACACACCTACACACACACACACACACACACACACTATACACACCTACACACACACACACACACTATACACACCTACACACACACACACACACACTATACACACATACACACACACACACACACACACTATACACACCTACACACACACACACACACACTATACACACATACACACACACACACACACACACACTATACACACCTACACACACACACACACACACACACTATACACACATACACACACACACACACACACACACTATACACACCTACACACACACACACACACACACACACACACTATACACACATACACACACACACACACACACACTATACACACACACACACACTATACACACCTACACACACACACACACACACACACACTATACACACATACACACACACACACACACACTATACACACCTACACACACACACACACACACACTATACACACATACACACACACACACACACTATACACACCTACACACACACACACACACACACACACACTATACACACCTACACACACACACACACACACACACACTATACACACCTACACACACACACACACTATACACACCTACACACACACACACACACACACTATACACACATACACACACACACACACACACACACTATACACACATACACACACACACACACACACACACTATACACACATACACACACACACACACACACTATACACACCTACACACACACACACACACACACACTATACACACATACACACACACACACACACACACTATACACACCTACACACACACACACACACACACACACTATACACACATACACACACACACACACACTATACACACACACACACACACTATACACACCTACACACACACACACACACACACACACTATACACACCTACACACACACACACATACACACACACTATACACACACATACACACACTATACACACACACACATACACACTATACACACACATACACACACTATACACACACATACACACACACACATACACACATACACACACTATACACACTATACACACACACATACACACACTATACACACACACACACACTATACACACACATACACACACACTATACACACACTATACACACACTATACACACACTATACACACACTATACACACACATACACACACACTATACACACACTATACACACACTATACACACACATACACACACACTATAAACACACACATACACACACTATACACACACACTATACACACACTATACACACACATACACACACTATACACACACACACACACACACACTATACACACACACACATACACACTATAAACACACACATACACACACTATACACACACACTATACACACACATACACACACACTATACACACACATACACACACTATACACACACACACACACACACACTATACACACACATACACACACACTATACACACACATACACACACTATACACACACACATACACACTATAAACACACACATACACACACTATACACACACACACACACACACACTATACACACACATACACACACACTATACACACACATACACACACACACATACACACATACACACACTATACACACTATACACACACACATACACACTATAAACACACACATACACACACTATACACACACACACACACTATACACACACACACACACACACACTATACACACACATACACACACTATACACACACACACACACACACACTATACACACACATACACACACACTATACACACACATACACACACTATACACACACATACACACACACACATACACACATACACACACTATACACACTATACACACACACATACACACTATAAACACACACATACACACACTATACACACACTACACACACACACACACTATACACACACATACACACACACTATACACACACATACACACACTATACACACACATACACACACTATACACACACACATACACACTATAAACACACACATACACACACTATACACACACACACACTATACACACACATACACACACACTATACACACACTATACACACACACACACACACTATACACACACATACACACACACTATACACACACATACACACACTATACACACACACATACACACTATAAACACACACATACACACACTATACACACACACACACTATACACACACATACACACACACTATACACACACTATACACACACACACACACACTATACACACACATACACACACACTATACACACACATACACACACACTATAAACACACACTATACACACACACTATACACACACTATACACACACACACACACACTATACACACACATACACACACACTATACACACACATACACACACACTATACACACACATACACACACACTATAAACACACACATACACACACTATACACACACACACACTATACACACACATACACACACACTATACACACACTATACACACACACACACACACTATACACACACACACACACACACTATACACACACATACACACACACTATACACACACTTTTTAAGAACTATATAATGTAATATGAGTATAAATTGGTATAGTATAGAAATAGATTATTGATATTTACTGTGATTTGATTTGATTGCAGACAGTTTAATCTCAGTAAATTTCATCGTTCATCGGCAGTGAAGATAAGCGCAGGAGATCAGATGTGTTGAGATGGTTCTTCAGTGCAGGTGGTGGTTTGATGGTAAAGCTGTTGTTTCTCCTCAGACTCTCTAAAGCTGCAGATATGGATCATCAGTGGGTGAGTAAGACGTGGCTGAGGGACCTCGGGCTGCCCCAGTACTCCCAGCTCTTCCAGAACCAGCTGGTGGACGGCCGGGTTCTGGGATCGCTCACCCGCCGGGACCTGGAGACCATCTTCAGCATTAACAACAAGTTCCACATCACCAGCCTGCTGTCGGGGGTCCAGCTGCTGCAGATGCTGGGCTTCGATAAAGAGGTGAAGAGCTGGCTGATCTCTGAGCTGTTCTGTAGACGGTGAGGTATCTGTATTAGGAAGATCTCACCCTGAGATAAACACATCTAATCAGCTTTTCTCCTAGAAGCTACTGGATCTTCTGAATTACAAAAACTGTAAAAATACATCTAAAGGTCTGGAGCTCATCAGAGTCCGAACCAAAGTTCTGCTAAAACTATTGTTTTCTTGAGGAACAATTTATGGTTCTTTAGTTCTTCCAAAAAATGTTCTTAAATGTTCCTCAGAGTCCCTTAATGTGCCTCTATAATCAGCGTACCATCTGACCCACACGCTGTCAGGAGCTCTGTGGTCGATGGTGCAGAGCGTGAAAATGCTCTGGTGTGCAGACGTATGAACTCGTGTTTAAACACAACATCCATATCTTTCTTAATTACAAAGTTGAAGTTTGTGAAAAGAGTTGTGAGTTTATTAAACCTAATAAATATCACACTCACAAAATAAGGTTCTTTTCACCAAACGACAGACTAAAACCTGTTTCCCTGCTGCCCCATTTCTGGGTCGGGTTTCTCTTACTGAGAGACTGAGGATCAATAGACTGTGTGTGTGTGTGTAATATAGTGTATTGGTGTGTGTGCAGGTTCTGGAGAGTAGGTGGGGTCAGTGTTTGTGTAATATGGTGTGTGTGTGTGTGTGTGTGTGTGTGTGTGCAGGTTCTGGAGAGTAGGCGGGGTCAGGCTGAGCTGCAGGACGTGGATCCGGTTGTTTGGACGAATCAGAGAGTCATTAAATGGATCAGAGAAATCGACCTGAAGGTGAAAATCCCTCTATTCCTCCATCCCTTCATCCCTCTATCACTTCATCCCTCCATCACTTCATCCCTAATCACTCATCCCTCCATCACTCTATCCCTCATCACTCCATCCCTCTATCACTCCATCCCTCTATCCCTCCATCACTCCATCACTTCATCCTTAATCACTCATCCCTCCATCCCTCCTGATAAACTAAAATAAACTCTTCAATTCTTATCCTATTTAGAGCTTAGATTCTCTGACCCGAGGCTCCAGAAAATAGTCCGAGACGTAGGCATCTGTTTTGTAATTATATATTTATTTCAAATAAAGCTCTGGTGTGATAATCACAATGTTGCTAAGTAACCAATTTTTATTGTTACCGACAACAAACGAAATAACGAAAAACTGAAAGTGAAAAAACATTTTTGTTAACTGAATCTAATAAAAACAATAATTAAAAGAAAAAACGTAACTAACTGGAACTGTATTGTGTTTTTTTAAAACGAACTGAAATTACTGATAGAATATCCTCATTTTCATGTTAAGTTTATTTATAAGCGCTGTTTTCACTCCCGGAGTTGGACAGCGGGTGTTGTGCCGATTCTGTTCGCGAAGTGGAGTCGGATTCAGCAGGGAGTCGGATTCGACACAACAGCGGCAGCGCGGCAACCTGTGGTCTGTGGCGTTAGTTCTTGTTTAAAGCGCTAAAACACTGAGAAACTGCAGAACTATGTATAGGATTAGAACATGAGCGCGAGGCAGATAAAAGAGAAACAGGAGATACAGTGTGTGAGAACCTTTACCTGTGAGTAGCTCATACCAGAAATCTCTCTCTCTCTCTCTTTATCTCTCTCTCGTTTGTTCTTAGATTGATCTCTCTGATAAGATGTGTGAAAACTAATAAAAACTAACAAGCCCACTCTAAAAACGAATTAAAACTTGTGGAACTGTATGAAAAAAAAGAAAAACAAAATAAAATTAAACTATAATGAAAAATGTTATAATCACGTATCTCTGGGCGCGCGTGAACTCCTCTGCTTGTCTGTTTTCTATTCTTCTATGTTACAGTGTTAATTAACATCATTCTGTTCATATTTTGCTCATTCAAACGGCCCGAAAACAGCCAGTTTATGGGTCGGGCTCGGGCTCATAATGACAGTTTATGGTTCAGGTTGGGTCGGGCTTGGGCAGAACGTGCACGGGCTCGGGTTGGGTCGGATTTTTTGGGTCCGATCTAACCTCTAATCCTAATTTTCACAAACTGAATTTTTTTACATTCAGTAGTTCCTGAACTATTAAACATAATAAAATACAGGGGTTGGAGAATGAAACTGAAACACCTGGTTTTTGAGCGCAATAATTGATTGTGGTGACGGACAGTTCTGGTGGAAACAGGAGAGTTGAGGTGCACATTGAATTCTGCGTGATTTGATCAGCTGAACATCCCTTTCAGACAGCTTCCTCTTACAGCGTCCACAGTTAATCCTGTTGGATGTGGTTGGTGCTTCTTGGTGGTATGCTGACATTACCCTGGATACCGTGGCTCTTGATGCATCACAAACACTTGCTGTCTTGGTCACAGATGCTCCAGCAAGACGTGCACCAACAATTTGTCCTCTTTTGAAATGATGACAGGTGTTTCAGATTCATTGTACGACCCCTATGAGTAAAATATGTTTAACGCTCTGGAATCTGTTATAAATCTGTGTGTTTTTACAGGAGTTTGCTGAAAGTCTGCAGAACAGCGGAGTTCATGGAGCCGTGATGGTTCTGGATCCGTCTTTCAGCGCTGAGAGTCTCGCTAAAGCTCTCGAGATTCCAAACAACAAACACATGATCCACCGACACCTTTATGAGGAGATGAAGGTCCTGCTGAATCCGGCCAGGTCCGTACAAATACACACTACACACACATTACACACACACACTACACACACACTACACACACACTACACACACATTACACACACTACACACACTACACACACTACACACACATTACACACACATTACACACACACACTACACACACACTACACACACTACACACACACTATACACACTACATACACTAACACACTAACACACACTACACACTAACACACACTAACACACATTACACACACCACACACACTACATGGAAATCTCCCTACCCACCCTCTCATACTTTGTGGATTAAAGATGCAGGATTGGAAAGGCTTCGGGGTACTGTAAATGGCTCTAATGAGAAATTTCATAGAATTTGGGACCCTTTTCTGGATTATGTAAAAAATGTGCTCTGCCTAGAACCTCTATGATGGTCTAAACGTTGTCTTTTTTTTTTTTTTTTTTTTTTTTAGAATTGTGGCTAAAATATTCTATCTGGAACTTCATTGTACACTAGGCTAATCCTATTATTTATTTAGTTTTATTTTATTTTATTAGTTTACTCATTTGAAATTGGGCGTTTGGTTTGACATGTTTTTCAATCTGGTGTTATTGTAAAAAAGGCATTGTTGTTATTGGTTATTATATAAACTGTATGTATGTATCACCATGGAAAATCAAAATAAACTAATCAAAAAAAAATGCAATCACCTCAACTGCCAGTCTCTCGGAGCAGTCGCTCGCTCAGAGTTGTACCAGAATAAAAGTCTTTCAGCAACAGGATAAAATAAAATTCAACAAATTGAGGCTGGGACAGTTACAGACGACTATGTGCTGCTCAGAGTGGAGTTTAGAGAAGACGCTCATGTTCTCACATTTAGCGCTAAAGACTTTCCCAAAACGTCAAACAATGCGCTGAGGCACGTTCTGAAACTCCAGCTTCCAACCATAGACATATATACATAGACACTGCATTTACTGGCGCCGTCTGTTGCACGCGCCCCCAGTGCATTAATATACACTGAGGAAGGTGTAAAATACACCTATAATAATCACACCTCTACTAGTTTATACCCGGTTTACACACGGTTTGGTTTAGTAATGATACAGGAAGCTGTTACACATTACAAATACCTGCTTTCATGCTGGAATACTTGTTATGCTCTTTAACAAAGACAGACATATGGTATGGCATATTAATAAGTGTATAAATTATTATATATATAATAAAGTTATCCAAAAGCAGTCTGTAAGACTAGTGGAGGAGGAAGAGTTCAGCACCGCTGCCATAAAAAAAAAACTTTATCTTTATCTTTGTCTTCTTGATAAAGGTAGCTCCTCTTATATCTGCTACATTATGGTTGCATAATAATAATAATAATAATAATAATAATAATAATAATAATAATAATAATAATAACATTATTTATATAACATGATTCATACATAAAAATGCAGTACAATGCTTCAAAATAAACTTAAATGAAAAATTAAAACAATAAGTAAAATAAAGCAAATAAAACCAACTAAAAAGAAAATTTTTTTACTTTTAAAAGTAATAAAATAATATTAAATAGATTAAGTATAGACATCAAGTATTAAAATATAATATAGATTAAAATAAACTTAATAAAAATAAGAACAAAATCAAACAAAAATGTAATATAATAAAAAAAATACTTCATTATTATTTTACAAGCCCTTTACTTATGATGGCGTTTTTGGGTCATTCTTAAAAAAATGTGTCTGTCCGCCACATTTCTGCCGCTCCCAACCGCAATCCTAATAGCAATTGAATTTAAATTAAATTTAGTGCTTGGAATTTACTTATGTATTTACTAAAACAGCGCTGTAGTGCTGAATTAGCTGTCCCAATTTAGATCGGACCCAAAAAATCCAGCCCGACGAGCCTGTGCGCGTTCTGCCCGAGCCCGCCCAGACCCATAACCTGTTCTATTTAAACACCTTTTTAGTAGTGCGTTAAAACTGAACTGAAAAAAACATTTTCAGGGAGTTTGAATGAGCGAAATCTGTTCACAATTATACTATTTAACATTGCAAGCCTAAAGAAGCATAGACCTATTATTTCAGAAAAATACCCGACTGAGCCCCCGGCCGGTGGGCGAGTTCAGGTCGGGCAGATAATCCAATCTCCAGTCCAAACACATGCCGTCAGGTGAATTGGAGATGCTGAAACATCAGTGTGTGTGTGTGTGTGTCTGTCGGTCCATTATCCCCCGCTTTGATATTTATCAGTAATATCTTTTTTTGTTTCTTGAATTGGATATTAACTTAAAAACTGCCTATTTTTTCTTTGCAGCTTTTCTTGAGTACCAATCGTGGGTCTGTTATACTTATGAAGTTCGTTTTAAAATGAACTTATACACTTTTTTTAATATGCCATACCATATTCCAGCATGAAAGCAGGTATTTGTAATGTGTAACAGCTTCCTGTATCATTATTAAACCGTGTGTAAACTAGTAGAGGTGTGATTATTATAGGTGTATTTTACACCTTCCTCAGTGTATATTAATGCACTGGGGGCGCGTGCAACAGACGGCGCCAGTAAATGCAGTGTCTATGTATATATGTCTATGGTTGGAAGCTGGAGTTTCAGAACGTGCCTCAGCGCATTGTTTGACGTTCCAGGAAAGTCTTTGGCGCTAAATGTGAGAACATGAGCGTCTTCTCTAAACTCCACTCCACTCTGAGCAGCACATAGTCGTTTGTAACTGCCCCAGCCTCAATTTGTTCCACACAGTGGAATACAATGCAGTTGAGGCGATTGCATTTTAAGTTCAATTCTGACACGAATTCAGCGTTTCTTTCTTTAAATACAAATCCACACACACTGTTCTTCTGTTCAGAGATTGGGTGATATTAAAGCAGTGCACTGGAGCTAAAACTTTTCATTCTGGCACATTTTCCTCACAGCAATCTCGTGAGTATTACATTTAAAGGAGGAGTTCGTGTTTAAAGTACCTTATGGTGAAAAGCAATACAGCTGTGCCTTGATTACATTTCAAGGTGTATTTCATTAAATTCTGGCACTAATTCAGCGTTTGGTTTTGAAAATGCAAATAAGTGAGTATTGTTTTTCAATAAAGAGATCAAGTGCAATGAAATGTAATGTAATAGTAGTTTTGGCACTTATTCTGCATGTTAGTGAGGAAAAGCAATGCATTTTGTTGATTGTTTTTACATTTTTCCACCCTAGTGTTTGCTTTTCAATTTGGCACTAATTCCTGTCCATACTACACACACTACACCACACACACTGCTGTACACAAACACACACTCTTCACTGTCCCGATGATGGAGGAGTTTATATAAACAGGGATCTTCAAATTTGGGGAGAAAATGGAAAAATAAAAAATAATTAAATTATTAATTAAAGCAAAAGTTTAGTTAAAGTCAGGTTGTGTTTGGATTTTTAGTTTTGATACCGTGTGCTGATTGGTGGAACTGTGTTCCTTAGTTAAAATGACAAATGCTTTATCTCCACAGGACCAATCAGAATCAGGAATACAGCCGTAAGGAGGGAACGCCCACCCAATCTCCCGCCTCCAGCTGCCGCTACGCTGAGGACCGGGTCAGCCTCCGACCCAGATCAGGAAAGGTACCGACATCATCTCTCCACACCAATCAAATATACAATCAGTGTTCTAATAATATAAACCTACATTATAGCAGATAAATAAATCATTTGAATTTCATCCCAATCTTCACGTTTATTATGGTGGTTTAATAATAAATATGAAGTTATGCTTATGAGATCTATAATCTGTACTAAAGACGCTGGAAATAGTTTAATAACTGTGAGACTGCAGAAATAAATAAAATAATTAGAAATAATTAAAAATGGTATTTTTGTTGAATTTGTTGAGTTATTTAAATTGATTGATTAATTTATTTATTGATTGACTGATTGATTGATTGATTGGTTTGTTTATTACAAACAGCTGGGATTTTTTTTGCAATTTGCAACTTATTATAAAATAAACATCATGTTTTAATGTGTTTATTAATGAAACAGGATGAATTCTGTGTCCTGTTTTCTCCTCAGAGCCCCCTGAGGTTTAACCCTAAACTCGCTGGTGGACGAGACCTCGGCTTCAGCTGCGGGTCTTTACCCAAGGAGGAGAGGTTAAAGGTCGTGCAGAGGTCGAAGGGCAGCCCGATGCACGGCTACTCCAGCATAGAGATCACCAACGTCTAGCAGCAGAACTGCGACATTCAGCATCGAACATCTAAACATCTGTTTATACCCAGAATTACTGAGTTTATACCCAGAATTACAGAGTTTATACCCAGAATTACTGAGTTTATATCCAGATTTACTGAGTTTATACCCAGAATTACTGAGTTTATACCCCGATTTACTGAGTTTTACCCAGAATTACTGAGTTTATACCCAGAATTACTGAGTTTATACCCAGAATTACTGAGTTTATACCCAGAATTACTGCAGAATTCACCGGTTCTACACTGTACAGTCAGTCATCACACACTAATAATTACAATAATCACAAAAATCTAATATAAACAGAATATCAAGATTTATTACATATGGATTAGGATTTCTGCTTTGAGCGACTGTCTTTTACCCAAAAAATGATCTGTTTGTTTTGTTGTTGTTTTTTTTTACTTTTTCTAAAGGTACCGAGAGGGATTATAATCTGTGCACATTTTATTTAAGGTTTTATTTAAATTTCACCAATTGAAAAAAAACACATTATAAATATATTATAGATCCAGCAAATCTCAAGTCAGGTCAAACCTATTCAACAAAATTAAACACAAACCCACTGTAATGTTTCCCCAGCAGATCAAACAAAGAATTTTAAATCTAATCTGTTTATCTAATATTTCTAATTAGGATCATTCTGTTTATTTATCTATTTTTATTCATTATAACTTTTTTTACAGAATTTTATGAACTAAACTGACTGTATAATATAATTTAAAAAAATTAAGTTTACAAAATAACTTAATAACAATATAACTAAATTAAATGGCGGTGGATTGAAAGCTGTTAATCTGGATTTTTCAGTAGGATAAATTCCTTTGTTTTTCTTTTTAGGCTCGGGTTTTAGAGGTTCAGCCGGATTATTATGTTATACTTAATTTGAAATAATTTAACTTGATTCTCAGATTAAGAAAGTATTCAGTGAAAACACTACTAATAGAGTTTCACTACAGGATCAAACTGCAATTAAACACTAAAACAACTGATTAAAGAGATCATGTGGTATTAACTATATTATTTAAAGTGAAAAAAGAGAATTTATTGGAGTATAATAATATTATTTAATTCTATTTTTATATAAATATAAAGTGATGTATTTTCAGTGTATTCCATTTGTTTTCTTCTGGTACAGAAATATCTATACTCCAGTCTACACCTTCCCGACTGCGCTGCACTGAATTAAAAACGTCTCTCTATTGTTTAATAGAATCTTTATATAAAAAAAATACTTTAAATAAAACACTTTTAAAGCAATATATAACTCATTCAGCAGAATTGTACAGACTTACCCACAGAACCAACTCTAATTATCAGCTATTTCATTAGAAACCTCTAAAACAGGATCAGGCTCTCGGTTTAGTGTGAAATGGAACACACCCTTCCTCCAGAGCCTCGGGTCAACTGGTCTATCAGCTCAACCAGCAGCTGAACTGGAAACAGGTGAGTAATCCGGATCCGGAGAGTTAAAATCCAGTATTGCTCACAAAACCCAACCACCCAGACAGGTGGAACTAAATCCTGGACTGGATTTTTACTCTCTGTACCCGAATTACTCCCAGCTACCTAAATAAACACAAATAGTTTCAGGATTTACATTGAATACAGTTTTACTCTACATTATTATAGTTTTATTGCAATGGAGAATCATGTACATTCACAACTGAGGATCCCTGGCATATACATATATAACCATTTTAATTCAATTTATTTTAAACAATAAAGAAACAGAGGATGTAAAACAATCAGATAACTAGAAACGTTTTGTTAGTAAACGGCAGGATATGGCCTCTTTACTGTATCTCATTTTTATATTGTAAAATTAAAGGCTAGATTCTGTCCTACTGATGCTTATCAGCACTGTGTGCAATAGTGCAAAAAGTGCAAAAATAACTGTATCAGGAAATGTACAGGTGTTTGTTGGAGTTGTGACTAATTTTCAGACCAGTGTACAGATCTTACGATTGTGCCATCAGTAGAAGTAATGTTGTAAAACATGTGTATAAATACTGTATGATCTTCATGTGTGTCAGTGACACAATCTGTATAGAAAAATAAACCTGTTTACAGTGTCTCTACAATATTGTTTATTTACAGCCACAACACACAATAAAGCACAAGCACCAACAAAAGTGAGTACATTGTTGGGTTAGTGGTTATTTAGGCTGTAAATAAGTTTAAATAGTCTTTTAAAATATTGGGTTAGTGGTTATTTAGGCTGTAAATAAGGTTAATCGTCTGTTAGAATATTGGGTTAGTGGTTATTTAGGCTGTAAATAAGGTTAATCGTCTGTTAGAATATTGGGTTAGTGGTTATTTAGGCTGTAAATAAGGTTAATCGTCTGTTAGAATATTGGGTTAGTGGTTATTTAGGCTGTAAATAAGGTTAATCGTCTGTTAGAATATTGGGTTAGTGGTTATTTAGGCTGTAAATAAGGTTAATCGTCTGTTAGAATATTGGGTTAGTGGTTATTTAGGCTGTAAATAAGGTTAATCGTCTGTTAGAATATTGGGTTAGTGGTTATTTAGGCTGTAAATAAGGTTAATCGTCTGTTAGAATATTGGGTTAGTGGTTATTTAGGCTGTAAATAAGGTTAAATAGTCTTTTAAAATATTGGGTTAGTGG
>NC_064431.1:34527500-34530000 GCF_023375975.1 Astyanax mexicanus
AACTTTTAACTGTAACCATATTTCACTTACTTCTGTATTTTAACTCACAGAAACACGTTCACTTTAAATTAACCTTATAAACTTTTAATGTGTTTAATGTTGGACCAGGTCCATCCATCCAGCCCCAATTAACATAAAATAATGACCTGCTGTAATGGAGTGCAGTTCTGGTGGTGGGTGTTTGGGGTGATCAGCACAGCGCCGGATGGAAAGTGCAGTACTTTGGTTTCAGCTGAGAGAGTTTTCCTCCATCTCTATTATCATCATTCAGCTCTCAGCAGCTGAAATGTGGAGCGGTATCATAGCAACAGCACCCACTGGCTTAAATCCAGGATTTCTGAGGTGTAAGACTGAACTGAATCCTCTGAACTGATTTTACTTACGATTTAGAGTCAGGATTTCACACTTTTCTCCCCACATTCAGATCTATTTTATCATATTTTATTTATTTTATGTGATATTTTATCACACTTGGATATTGTTTCCTGTTTTCCCAAGACTATATACACCATCATACACCATACATCTATCATCATACACCATCATACACCACAACCTCAGACTAAACTCTTCAGCATATTGTAAAATTTAAGCTATGAGAAACTGAGATAGAAAGAAAAGGATGTCCCACTCCTTGTAAACCGTTCCTTATGAAGAGGGCTGTGTGCATCCGCATAAAAAAATATGGCAATAAAGCACTGTCAGTGATTGGTGGAGTAATGAGAGGGCCAAATTATTTATAAACAACAATACATTTCATTGTAGTTTTGTAATTTCTTTTTATTGTAATAGATTTGGTGCAAAAAAGTGGTAAAATTAATAAATAATTGTGTTCAAATAATTTTAAGACCCTGACTTTTAAACGAGGCACTTAATGATGTAAAAAAGAAAAAAAGGTCCCTAAAAGATTTTCCCTCTCTCTAACATTGTAAACCTGTTGGAAGCCTCTGGAAAAAATGCTGTATTTTAGAATGCTGGGGAGAACGGTGGTGAGCTCTTCCACAAAAGTTCATACTGGTTATCAGTTCACTTCAACGCAAGTTAATTTCACAATGCAGTTTTACTTTAAAGGAGCCCTGTGTGATTTCTGCCAGAAAATGATTGTGATTTCACACCTGCAGCACCAGCAGCTCTTACCAACACAAATGCTTATATTCAGCCATACGGCCCCGCCCACACTCCTGTTCTTCAGCGTGGTGACGCTGAAAGGCCGTGGCTACTTAACAGCGATAATCACAGTAAAGCATTAGAAGGCACCAGGTTAACTATGATGCTAACAGCTGGAACCCTGCTGAGCCCGGCTGTTATCACTGCTGCTATCCTGCAGATCCTGGAGCTTCACTCCTCTCAGCGCTGCAGAAATCACATGCTTGGGGGTGAATTTGTTGATCTGTAATACAGAACAGAACAGTCAAATCAGTGTTAAGAATTCCAGTAGAAACTGTTTAGTTATAAATCGAGACCGTAGATGATGTGAAGTAACTGCTGGACTGAGTCTGATAATTAGTGTAGCTCTGATTTAAATCTTTTTATAGATTTTTTTTGTAGTAAAAGCAGGAGCACAGATCTCCCTTTATCTACAGCTTCAGCCTCGTTCCCAAACTCTCCTTTCATCTACCAATCAGAGACCTTCAGACCTTCATGTATTAATCAAAGTCTCTCTCTATCTTTCTGTCTCTCTCTCTCCCTCCTCAGGTCTGCTCGGCTCACCTAACACTGCTGTGTGCGAGATTGTGAGGACGAGTGTGAGGACGAGTGTGAGGACGAGTGTGAGGACGAGTGTGAGGACGAGTGTGAGGACGAGTGTGAGGGCATGTGTGTGTGTGCGAGAGTGTGAGAACGAGTGTGAGGGAGTGTAGGATGTGTTCGAGTGGGCAGCCGCTGTGTTCTGGGAGGCGGCGCTCTCGCTCGTCCCGGGCTGGAGGGGGCAGTGTGGGGTCACAGTATGCTTTCTGTGCTCTGGGGGTCGGTCTGGTGGCGCTGGGGGTCGTCATGATCCTCTGGAGTTTGGTTCCCAAGGAAACGGCTCGAAACGGATCAGTCACGAACTCAACCTCGACCGGCAGCGAGTCGAAGCTGAAGACGTCATCGGTGGCATTTGTGTTAGTGGGGGCGGGGCTGGCCATGCTACTTCTGGCCATCTGCCTGGGTGTGAGGAGTAAACAGAGGCGGAGCCAGAGCCAGACAGACACGCCCACCGCCACCCAGTACAGCGACCAAGCGCAGGGAGACTCCGGCCGCGAGTGAGTAACCACTTTACACTACTGACCTTACTGCACTGAATATCTGCCAACCAAAAATATTCATCTATAAATGGTAAAAAGAGTACTTTCCCTTTTCAGCTCGATTAATGAACAGGCTAAATCCTTTACAGAACAACAACTTGTCTATTTTAGGCCCTATTGCAGATTTTCTCCTGACTTCTTCCAGCGGCGACAGCACTACTGGATTCCAGAGTCCGTTTTAGTGTAAAACTTAAAACACACCTGAGCAAAGACTG
>NC_064431.1:34535000-34588616 GCF_023375975.1 Astyanax mexicanus
TTTACTCATCATTAACCTGTATTATTTAGGGAATAAATTATAATGTACAGTTGTTGTTGGTATATCATATGGTATATCATATATGGATGAAAATGGCCTATTCTTACTCTGTAGTGTTTTAGAATAAGCTTTAAACTTCACCCCCTGGTGGAGCTGCAGTGACCCAGACAGCACAGCTGCGCTCAGCGGGGGGAGAGAGCGCAGCTCCGAGAACAGCCGGCCCGAGGAGAACAGCCAACGAAAGGGGGGGATGGGGGGTGTGGGGCAGCACAGGGAGTCACTACATTCCGGGCAGGAATTCAATAAGACCCAGCTCAGCTCAGAGAGAGTAAAGGGTGGTGGCAGTGGACTCTTTCATTCTCTCTCTCTCTCTCTCTCTCTCTCACTCTCACTCTATTCCTCTCTCTCTCACTCGGAAGGTCCGCCTCCTGCTCGGTTTGTCTGCGGGAGTTTGTTTTGTTTTTCCGGCTGGAAAATCAGATTTCCTTGCTGTTTCTGTTCGGAACCGGGTCGGGAGTTTTCCCCGGTAAGGAGCGGCGGGTCTGGACCGGGTTGATTTGCTGTTGTATTATCTTTATTTTGCTGGTTTTGTTTCGGTCTGGTTTAATGGAAGCGCCTCCGAGCTTCCAGCCCCCGGCCGGGCTCCAGCGGACGCTCCGCCAGTTCCACCTGAGCTCCATGCGCTCTCTAGGCGGACCGGCCGCTTTCTCCGCCCGCTGGCAGCGCGAGGCTCCCTTTGGTAAAGCCAGGGGGGACGAGGGGCTTCCGCCGGGCCCCGCGCGCTCTCCGCCGCCGCCTCCGCTGCCCGGGCCTCTGCTGGTGCCCCCGGACCGCTCCACTGCTCGCTGCGAGACGGTGCTGGAGCGGGAGACCATCTCGTGCTTTGTGGTCGGCGGGGAGAAGCGGCTGTGTCTCCCGCAGATCCTGAACACGGTGCTGCGGGATTTCTCCCTGCAACAAATTAACGCAGTCTGCGACGAGCTGCACGTGTACTGCTCGCGCTGCACCGCCGAGCAGCTGGAGGTCCTGAAGGTGGTGGGAGTGCTGCCGTTCTCCGCGCCCTCCTGCGGGCTGATCACGCAGACGGACGCGGAGAGGCTCTGTAACGCGCTGGTTCACGGGGGAGCGCTGCCGTCCCGCGGAGGCCCCGCCGCCCTAGAGCTCGCGACCACCGACAAGAGCGTGCCGGTTTACCACGAGTGCTTTGGCCGCTGCGACGGCGTGTTCGTGCCGGAGCTGTACTCGGGGCCCGGGGCCGCGTGCGTGCAGTGCGCGGACTGCGGGCTGATGTTTCCCGCGCGCCGCTTCGTGGTGCACAGCCACCGGCGCCGAGAGAACCGCACGTGCCACTGGGGATTCGACTCGGCCAACTGGCGCGCGTACATCCTCTTGGACCGGGATCGCGCGCCGCCCACGGAGCACACCGAGCTGCAGCGGAGACTGGACCGGCTAAAGGAGAAATTCCAGCCCACGAAGCCCACGGTGAGAGTGAGAGAGTGTAATTTAAACTTTTTAAAGTAAAACCCCGAGTGTTTTAAGTGATTTGTTTGATTTTAAAATAAATCTATGAGAGAGAGAGAGAGAGAGAGAGAGAGAGAGAAGGTAAGGGCAGTGTAAAAGTTAGTGTACTTACATTATTGATTGTGTTTATATTCACTGTGTGTTGGGGGGGGGGGGGGTGTTTGTGTGTGCTGAACTAGTTTTCCCCCCCAAATGGACATAATGCCCCAAAATCTGACATTTTTTATCAGTTGAAAAGTATTAGGCATATAAATATAGATTCGTTTATAAAGTTATACCGGGGTATGTAGTCTCTCTCTGTAAGATGTGAATATCTGAAATACTGTACATGTGCAATGTTAAGTATCTGCCCAGAATTTCCACATCGGTGCATCTCACTCTAATACTGTATACCCTAAGAGACAACACTGAAATATGCTTCTATAATTTTGAAAACATGCCCTGCGATGGATTGGCGGCCTGTCCAGGGTGTATCCTGCCTTCCGCCCGATGCCTGCTGGGATAGGCTCCAGGCCCCCCCACCCCCCCATCCCCCCCGCGACCCTTCACGGATTAAGCGGTTGACAATGAGATGAAATGAGAATTTTGAAAACAGATATTCATTTATATGGGAAACATGTTATTAACAGGTTATTAATTGCTCAAAAAAAAATTAGCACTCATCAAATATTTTACAGATATTACAAATATGTATAGTGATTTTTTATTATTTATTATATTACAGTGATATAAAGTTATTGGGAATAAATCACAGTATTTGTATTTTTAAATTAATGAATAATATGATTCTCTGTATATTAATTTATTATTATGAGCTTATGTAAATATATACATTAAAGCTGAAAACTGGCATTTAGAAAACCACTAAAATATACACAACATCCCCAGAAAATAACATTAGACCTAGTTTGAAAGACGAGTTTTACCCCAAAAACCTGAGACTGTTTATGACAGAGTTCTAAGTTCTGGCCTCAGATCAGTGAACAGGGTGTCTGCTGATGACCAACAGATCAGTGGATACTTTAATATAAGAGATAGTGAGGCTGAGGGGGGTGAGCTAAATATGTGTATTGTGTGTGTGTATTGTTTGTGTGTGTGTGTGTATGTGTGGAAAAGGGGGTGTAGAGGTCACTTAGTGAAAAAGCTGTGGTGTTTGGGGTCACTGCTGACCCTGTGTGTGAGCGGTCACAGGCACCATGTGACAGCTGCTGAGCGCAGTGTGCGTGTTGTTGTGTGTGTGTGTATAGTGTGTGTAGCATGTGTGTGTGTGTGTGTATTACACTGGTGTTACTCCAGCAGGCTCAGTGTGATGATGATGATGATGATGATGATTAATGGTATGAATGAATGATGTCACTACAGTGGTGGGAAGTGAAGCTCTGCACTGTTTAAACTGCAAAATTCTCTTTATTTATATATAGTTTGTGTTTATTGATTATAAGCATATAATCAATATTCACACTCATTAAATTGTTTGCTGTAGAGCCGTAAACGTGTGTGTGTATGAGTGTGTGTATGAGTGTGGGTATATGTGTGTGTGTTTGTATGTATGTTTGTGTGTGTATGTGTGAGTGTGTTTGAGTGTGTGTGTATGTGTGTGTGTGTGTGTGTGTATGTTTGAGTGTGTTGGTATGTGTGTGAATGTGTGTGTGTGTGTGTGTGTATGTATGTTTGAGTGTGTGTGTATGTGTGTATGTATGTTTGAGTGTGTGTGTAGGTGTGTGTGTGTTTGAGTGTGTGTGTGTGTGTGTGTGTGTGTGAGGAGCTGAATGAGTGGACAGCAGGCTGCCTTGGCTCACTCACACACAACAACATCAGTTTCATCACCATCACCATCATATCACCATCACAAGCCTCTGCAGCCACAGATTTACTCACCGATCCGCCCTCACTCTGACTCTGATACACACTTTCTGTTTTCAGTTCAGTTATTTATTCCTTAACTGTTTGTGCATTAAAAGTTTTTTTTAGAAAACCAAAATGAATAAAACTAAATAATAATACATTATTATAACTTTGTCCATATAGGATTAAATGTTCACAGTGGTTTTTAGTAAAATTAAAAGAATAAATAAATATGATTGTGTATTGTGTGCATGTTTCTACACCACTGTAATTTGTTGTAATGAAAGAAATGAAAGATAACTTTTAACATAAGTTGATATAATAAGAATTTATTCTGAATGATTATAGATCATTTATAACAGCTGATTTGTGGTGATGCTCATGTTGAGGTCGGACCATATCGCTCTTAATCTGCTTTGTAACATTTGTTGTAAAAAACAATGTAAAAATAAATATGAACCGAATTGAATTTGAATGTAAAGAGCAGCTTATGTTTTTGTAGGTGTTATTTTGCAGCAGTTATTGATTACCTAGTGCGAGGCGTCGCAGGCTGTGGATAAAGGCCTGACCGGGCCGAGTCTGGCCGGCTCCAGCACCGGGCCGATTGTTGAACATTTCATTAAGAAATTGCCGACTCGAAGCACCGGGGCCGTGACACCTATAGTCCGAGGGCCGCGACATGTGACCTTTTTGCAAAGCCTGTGACCCACCTCCCCCTTCTTTTATTTTGGACAGCCAATCACATGCACACTGGGTATTCAACTGGACAGATGGCCTTCTGATAAAAGACCCAGAAAAACGGTAAATAAATTGACTGCAAAACATTTATCACAAACCAAGTTACTCTCAGCCAGGCTGCAGAAATCAGTGCAAAAGAAAACATGTTAGAAGTGTTCCTCTTTATGAACATTTTATTTTAGTCTTTTGATTAAAATCTGCATTACTGTGTGAGTTCCTCATGTTCCTGATATTCTAGTTTGTTATCTATTCACTAACACAACCCATGAAATAAGAAAACATGGACATGGTAAAAAAAACACGAAAAACATGAAACTAGGTTGGAATTTATTACAGTGCTTTGTGTTGATGGTTGATGTTTCACTTTAATAACACTACAGAAACACTGTGTGTCCAAATACTTACAGACCTGACTGTACTGTACACACTCCCACCAAACATCTCCCAGATTTCATCATCTGTTTCCCACACACTAACATCACTACCATCAAACGCTCTCGCCTCACCAGAGACTGAACAGATTTACCGATTATAAGATGAAGGTTTACACGAATATTATATATTTCAAACTTTCTCAAAACTAAAAGCTGTGATTAGAGTTTCTTCAGAAGTCAGAGTTATACCATAATGAGAAAAAGTGCCGTTTAATATGAACCCCCCTACTTTTCTACAGAGAAAGAATATTGTTGATTAGTTATTGTTGCTATTAGGGTTCAAGCACCGAAGGTCCTATTGTTTTTGCTAAGATTTTTCTTCTTCTTCTTCTTCTTCTTCCTCTGAAAAAGCAGTTGTGCAGCCTAAACCGTAAGTCGTAGAGATATGAAACTTGGTAGGTAGATGTAGGATCAGTGCATCTCGGAGGACAACAAAAATGGCACAGATTGGTCGAGTGGTGGCGCTATAAGCAAGGAAATTCATTTTTCACATTTTTCTCAATAACTCAAAAACCCTAAGACCTACATTCAAAATTCTTTTTTTTTTGGTGGATTCCTTGGGTCAATATCTACAACTTTCCAATGCACTTCCGTCTATATAGATTTTTTGCTAATTTGCATAATATGCAAAACATACTTTTGCGAACTAGTCCTAGGGATTTTGACCAATCCTAGCATGTTTGGTATCAAAATACTCATGAGAGCATGGCCTTTAATATTCATCAAAAAAAATTGAAATTTGTAAACAAAAAGGCTGCCATATGCAAATTAGTCCTTCCGGATATATGCCCCATTCACTCCAACAGTTAAATTTGGAACACTGTTTCTCAGCAACCGTGCAACCTAGCAAGCTGAAAACTTGCATGCAGAATCTATCATACAGCCTCTAAAGGATGTTCAAAGGACAACGTAATCAATCAACATGGCTGAACACCATCAGCCAATCAGCATTCAGCAGACATTTTGGCAGGCTGAATGTTGCCCAATCTGGATGACACTATGTTCAGGTGGACACATTGTAGTGACCTGCAAAGTGCTGAAACAATCCGGCCACTGGGGGGCGCTGTTCCAAAGAAACTATTATATGTCAATCATACTGTACTATTTTGACATCTAATTGTTTTTGCCATATTTAGTACAGTGGCTCTGACAAATTTGTCAATACAACTATGTTTAAAAAGTGCTTTGTTTATTCATAATTGCTAATTGTTTGAAAATAGCTATATTGAAACTACTCTCTGGATATTTGGCCTATCACCTCCATTTTGGTCTTGCTGCACACTGTAGAGTCTCTAGGTAAATGTTCATTAAAAACATTTGTGAAAATTTCACATAAAATAGTGTCCAGGCATCAAGCAATCTGTGCGTCCTTGGAATTTCTAACCTAAATTGCTGTAACTCTGCAGTATTTGCTGTAATCTCACAATGTTAAAGACCTCTGTACAATATCACTCTGATGAAGCGCCATTTAATACAGAACTAGATTAAGAATAACTTGACATTACATGTCATATCAGAACATTCACTCCTTTGTGCCTCTTCTCAACATTAATAACAGGTGAAAGACTTTTGATCATTTCTAAATGTGACAGAGTGTCTCCAATTGTGTTAGACCTTCTTACACATCACCATCCTATGCTCTAGTAGGCACCATTTTTCCAGTTGGTGCTTGATGAAGCGCCATTTAATTCAGAACTAGATTTAGAATAACTTTGTAGTTACATGTCATGTCAGACAATGCACTCCTTTGTGTTAATTTGTTTGGTCAAACATTTCAGCTTGTTTTGCAAAGGTTAAAAGGTCAATCTGAACACCACTTTGTGAACATTCTGGTTGAAGCCACCTGATCAATACCAATAACATGTAGACACCTTTTGACTAGTTCTAACTCACTTAATGAATATCCTACAAAGTTCACTAGATTTACATGTGAATTTAAGCACTGATCAGGTTGAAATGCCTCTGCTCAACATTAATAACAGGTGAAAAACTTTTAATAATCTCTAAATGTGACACGGCAACTCCAATCATATTAGACCTTCTTACTCATCACCAATGCTCTAGTAGGCACCATTGTGCCAGTTGGTGCTTGAACCCGATGATTGCCGCTTGCGGCTATATTTGTTGTTATTATTGATTAGCTTCATGCAGTCAGATTAAAATAACCTGTAACAAAACTGACATGACATTGATGATCAAATATGTTGTTTTGGTGTTTGAATGATTGAAGGCATTTATACGGTCCAACAAAGATGATTTTATCACAGTGCAGTATTTTGCCACACCGAGGATACTTTACATTCTTATATAATGCAAAGCATATCACAGTATTTACCTGTATTTTGACCTGTGATCCATATCCAATTATTCATTTATAGTGTAGTTTGGTTTTAAAGCTCAGGCTCTCATGTACAATCATGTATTGGTAAAATGTTTTTAAATAAAGTATACTATTAAAATAAATAAAATAATGTTTGCAGTGATGCAGAAACAGCACTTTAGTTATTTGGTATTTAAAACACTCCTTTACCAGAATAACACCTATAAAAATGGGAAAGCTGGTATCAGTACTTGATATCGGCACATACCTGAAACTCTGCTGTCAGTATTCTGAATTGTGATGGCCCTGATTGTGAAGTGTTATTGCACTATTGTAGAAGTCACTCTGTTTGTCGAGTTCAGTTCAGTGTGTGAGGAAAATGACAGGATACAGATTTAAATACAGGTAGAAGAGCATTCTGCAGGAAACCCTGATCTTTTTAACAGAATCTGGATGAACATTACTATGGATCTAAAGATAAAAACTGATCCGAGTGCAGCTGAAAGGCGTCATGTAGAGGTGGATCTTTGCGTGCAGGTTTTATGCGTAATGCCTGGATCAGCTGTTCCGGTGGGGGAAGAGATTAATATGAGCTCACGCCTCCTCATCTCCATCCCCATCTGTCTCCTGACTCCACAGTAAGGATCACCAGCCCAGATCCTCCCACTGAACTCCTCACTCAGCCTGATATCAGTTTGTTCATTTTTATAACAATATTTCATTAAAATCAGAAACTTTACTGTCTGAGTTTTACTACACTAAGGTGGAAGGAGGAATGTAGTGATGCGTAAATCCTGAAGATATGAAAAAGAAAACATGAGTACAGTGATATAAGTTATTGATTATGATCGTGATCCACGTTCCTTATTAATTAAAACATGATTAAAATGTCCCAATCTAGGCTTTGTCATCTGATGGTGAATGATTCACTGTGTTTTCAAGCCTTTAATAATATCACTTTGTTCATTTGTATGTAGTTCTTATCTACAACTAGGTTTCTGATTAACTACTATATTATAATCATTAATTCAATATTTATTTAATATTTACATAATTAACTAGATTAGACATATTTAGTATCTATTATAAGACTCATATTTATATGAGTGTGATCTCAGATTCAGATCTAAACACAATCCGGATTCCAAAACCCACTTCTGGCTCCTCTCTGAGCATCTGAACCATTCAGGAGACGCCTCTGAGCTGGATCTGGTGGGACAGACAGGCGAGAGTCTCTCTCTCTCTGTCTCTCTCTCTCTGTCTCTCTGTCTGTCTCTCTCTCTGTCTCTCTCTCTCTCTGTCTCTCTCTCTCTCGCTCTCTCTCTCTGTCTCTCACTCTGTCTCTCTCTTTCTCAGTCGCTCCTCCTGCATTAGCCACAGAAACTTCAGTGATTGGTGGGAGGAGTTCGGTTGCTAAGCAAAGCTGCTCTTCCTGTTCTAAATAGGAACTCAGAGCAGCAGAGAAAAAAACCTGCCAACACTCCATCTCTCTGTCCCTCTCCCACTCTGTCTTTCTCTCTCTCACTCTTTCTATCCCTCTCTCCCTCTATCACTCTCTCTCTCACTCTATCTCTCTCAGTTCAGTTTGTATTGTTAAGGCATTTTAGTCAAACAGTACAGAAATAGATTAACATACAAATATACAAGTATATACATATATATATATATACTGTATACACACATAGATCTGTTGAAAAAAAGTAAATATAGTATTAAAGAAAACTTATAGTTACTAAAATATGCATATGATTAAAAAAAATCAGTCAAAATAGCAGTCTCTCTATCTGTCTCTCTCTCTATCTGTCTCTCTGTCTCTCTCTATGTGTCTCTCTGTCTCTCTCTCTCTCTATCTGTCTGTCTCTCTCTGTCTCTCTCTCTCTCTCTCTCTCTCTCTCTCTGGTTTTCTGCAGTACTGCAGTGCTCTCACAGTTGCTGGGAGTTTTTGTGTTTTTTTTTCCAGAAAGGCTGATTCACCCCGGCGCCTCTCGCGCCTCTCGCGCTCACAGCTGGCTGGGCCTCCATTTTCCTCTCAGACTGAGATGGTCCTCAAAAAGCTGGTGTTTCAGCCTCACTCAGCAAGATGGCTGTTCAGAAAACACTGAGCTGCAGGAGCCGGTCAGAGAACGAACCGCTGTAATTTTAAATACTTTTGTACATTAGACTCATATTCAGAAGCAGAATGATAAATATAATTCACTTCCGGAATTAATTCTAATTATACCCAGGTCTGTTTTCACTACTTTTTAATAAATATCCAACTCCAGTGTGATTCTACTTTTCATAATAGTGCTGCTAAAACCAGACAGAGCGTTCTGTAGAGCAAAACGTGGAAACAGAAACTAGTAGTGTTTCATCTAATAATTATGATGTCATTCATTACATGTTCAAACATTATTCAGAAGACAGATCTTAGCATTGCTCTTCATTAGTTTCTGATTGCTGCTGGTTTCAGCAGGACTGTGTTGCTCTGTGTGAACCTGGAGGGGTAAATAGGTGCTCTTTGCTTATTGGTCACACAAGTCTGGGGTGGGTGGAGTAAAAATACACAGCTAGTTCTGGACTGGTGCACATTTCTGTGTAATATAACATTTAGAGCAATGAGAGAGATGACTTTTGTTCTTGGATGTAAAAATCATCTGGGCTGATATTTGTGTCAGACTCATTTGTCAGTGCTGAGCTGAGCTGACTGTAATAAATTTGTAGCTCCATCATTAAACTAAAGAGTGAGTTTCTGATGCTGAAGGTTGTGTTTGCTGGACGACTGTGGTGTAAATGTTCTTTTTCTCGTTAATCTCAGACGGTATTCCTGCTGCTGTGCAAAACCCAAACGTCACATTCATTCAGCCCAGCTGCCTCTCTGCTATACAGCCCAGCGTGGGTCTGTGCATTGACTCCTCCTCTGCTCTGTCGCTCCGTCGCTTTTGTTCCTTCCACCCCCTCACCGACTCTTCAGCAAACATCTGCTGAACCTCTTTCCACTTTTCTGAGGATGGAGCTTTATTCAGAACGGCTTGATCTGCCTTTACACTCGTCATTCCCAATTACTCAGTTACACATGGGTCTCTCTCTCTCTACCTCTACCTCTCTTTCTGATTCTTTCTATCTCTCTCTTTCTCTCTTTGTTCTTTGTATTCTTTCTGGCCTCATTTACTGGTTCTGTGAGCTTAACCCTGCTGCAGTTAGTTCTAAAGGTGACAGATAGACAGGTAGACAGACAGACAAATAGACAGGCCGCAGATGTTTAAAGAAACTCAGTTAAACACAAATATAAGCATTTATTATATTAGGCTACTGCTCAACACCATCATAAAACTAAGAGTAAACTTTTAACTCCTCCCCTCCTCTCTGTCTAATCATCTGTAATATAAAGTCATTAGGATCAGTGGGAATTAATGTTTGTACAGTTTATTTTCTGGGGCTTCAGAAGCTGCAGGTCTGTGTCTGTATTGTTCTCAGATTAGCCATTACAGTTCATGCAGGAGGAGAAATGTAGCTGATAGCTAAAGCTAACCTACACCCTTAAACCCCCTACACCCCCCATATACCCCTATACTCTGTCTGTCTGTCTGTCTCTTGGGTTCAGGGTTAGCTGGGTTTGGTTAAACTGTTCCAGAATCCTCCAGTTGAACTTTTAATGACAGGCTCTCAAACTTCTGCAGTAAAATCTTCAGGCAGATGTTTTTTTCGTTCTCAAATCTCTCTGTCTCTGTCCCTCTCTCTCTCTCTCTCTCTAGCTGTCTCTCTCTCTCTGTCTCTCTCTGTCTCTCTCTCTCTCTCTGTCCCTCTCTCTCTCTCTCTCTCTCTCTCTCTCTCTCTCTAGCTGTCTCTCTCTCTCTCTGTCTCTCTCTCTCTCTGTCTCTCTCTCTCTCTCTAGCTGTCTCTCTGTCTCTCTCTGTCTCTCTCTCTCTCTCTGTCTCTCTCTCTCTCACACACATCTGGTGAACAGTGGTGCTGTTCTGGATGAGGTCATTGTCCCGCTATGAGTAGAACAGAGTGTATCTGTGGGACGAATGTTCGGTTCCAGAAACACAGAATTTTATAATATTGCAAAGTGAACATTAATCTCTTGTGTTGGAGGTGTAGTGTTGGTGGGTGTAGTGTTGGGGCTGTAGTGTTGGGGGTGTAGTGTTGGGGGTGTAGTGTTGAGGGTGTAGTGTTGGGGGTGTAGTGTTGGCGGTGTAGTGTTGGGGCTGTAGTGTTGGGGGTGTAGTGTTGGGGGTGTAGTGTTGGGGGTGTAGTGTTGGGGCTGTAGTGTTGGGGGTGTAGTGTTGGGGGTGTAGTGTTGGGGATGTAGTGTTGGGGGTGTAGTGTTGGGGGTGTAGTGTTGGTGGGTGTAGTGTTGGGGCTGTAGTGTTGGGGGTGTAGTGTTGGGGCTGTAGTGTTGGGGGTGTAGTGTTGGGGATGTAGTGTTGGGGGTGTAGTGTTGGGGGTGTAGTGTTGGGGCTGTAGTGTTGGGGGTGTAGTGTTGGGGGTGTAGTGTTGGGGGTGTAGTGTTGAGGGTGTAGTGTTGGGGGTGTAGTGTTGGCGGTGTAGTGTTGGCGGTGTAGTGTTGGGGGTGTAGTGTTGGGGCTGTAGTGTTGAGGGGTGTAGTGTTGGGGATGTAGTGTTGGGGGGTGTAGTGTTGGGGCTGTAGTGTTTTGGGGTGTAGTGTTAGGGGTAGTAGTGTTGGGGGTGTAGTGTTGAGGGATGTAGTGTTGAGGGGTGTAGTGTTGGGGGTGTAGTGTTGGGGCTGTACTGTTGGGAGGTGTAGTGTTGAGGGGTGTAGTGTTGGCGTTGTAGTGTTAGGGGTGTAGTGTTGGGGATGTAGGGTTGGGGGTGTAGTGTTGGGGGTGTAGTGTTGGGAGTGTAGTGTTGGGGGGCTGTAGGGTTGGGGTGTAGTGTTGGGGGTGTAGTGTTGGGAGTGTATTGTTGGGGGATGTAGGGTTGGGGTGTAGTGTAGGGGGTGTAGTGTTTGGGGGTGTATTGTTGGGGGTGTACTGTTGGGGGGTGTAGTGTTGACGGTGTAGTGTTGGGAGTGTAGTGTTGGGGGGCTGTAGGGTTGGGGGTGTAGGGTTGGGGGTGTAGTGTTGGGGTGTAGGGTTGGGGTGTAGTGTTGGGGGTGTAGTGTTGGGAGTGTATTGTTGGGGGATGTAGGGTTGGGGTGTAGTGTAGGGGGTGTAGTGTTTGGGGGTGTATTGTTGACGGTGTAGTGTTGGGAGTGTAGTGTTGGGGGGCTGTAGGGTTGGGGGTGTAGGGTTGGGGGTGTAGTGTTGAGGGTGTAGTGTTGGGAGTGTAGTGTTGGGGGGCTGTAGGGTTGGGGGTGTATTGTTGGGGGATGTAGGGTTGGGAGTGTAGTGTTGGGGGATGTAGGGTTGGGGTGTAGTGTAGGGGGTGTAGTGTTGGCGGCTGTAGTGTTGGGGGTGTAGTGTTGGGTGCTGTAGTGTTGGGGGGTGTAGTGTCGGGGGGTGTACTGTTGGGAGGTGTAGTGTTGAGGGGTGTAGTGTTGGGGGCTGTAGTGTTGGGGGTGTAGTGTTGGGTGTTGTAGTGTTGGGGGGTGTAGTGTTGGGTAGTGTATGTAAAAATTATTAATTTATAAATGTTTCAGTTTTTACTGAAGAATAATGAGAGGCCAGGTTGTGTGTTTACATTATATCAGAAAGTTAAGCTAGGGAGTGATATTATTGGTATATTATTGGAGTGTGGTGTTTGTGAGAGCTGGTGATGGAGGTTAGGTGTTTGTGAGAGCTGGTGATGGAGGTTAGGTGTTTGTGAGAGTTGGTGATGGAGGTTAGGTGTTTGTGAGAGTTGGTGATGGAGGTTAGGTGTTTGTGAGAGTTGGTGATGGAGGTTAGGTGTTTGTGAGAGCTGGTGATGGAGGTTAGGTGTTTGTGAGAGTTGGTGATGGAGGTTAGGTGTTTGTGAGAGTTGGTGATGGAGGTTAGGTGTTTGTGAGAGCTGGTGATGGAGGTTAGGTGTTTGTGAGAGTTGGTGATGGAGGTTAGGTGTTTGTGAGAGTTGGTGATGGAGGTTAGGTGTTTGTGAGAGTTGGTGATGGAGGTTAGGTGTTTGTGAGAGTTGGTGATGGAGGTTAGGTGTTTGTGAGAGTTGGTGATGGAGGTTAGGTGTTTGTGAGAGCTGGTGATGGAGGTTAGGTGTTTGTGAGAGTTGGTGATGGAGGTTAGGTGTTTGTGAGAGTTGGTGATGGAGGTTAGGTGTTTGTGAGAGTTGGTGATGGAGGTTAGGTGTTTGTGAGAGTTGGTGATGGAGGTTAGGTGTTTGTGAGAGTTGGTGATGGAGGTTAGGTGTTTGTGAGAGTTGGTGATGGAGGTTAGGTGTTTGTGAGAGTTGGTGATGGAGGTTAGGTGTTTGTGAGAGCTGGTGATGGAGGTTAGGTGTTTGTGAGAGTTGGTGATGGAGGTTAGGTGTTTGTGAGAGCTGGTGATGGAGGTTAGGTGTTTGTGAGAGTTGGTGATGGAGGTTAGGTGTTTGTGAGAGCTGGTGATGGAGGTTAGGTGTTTGTGAGAGCTGGTGATGGAGGTTAGGTGTTTGTGAGAGTTGGTGATGGAGGTTAGGTGTTTGTGAGAGTTGGTGATGGAGGTTAGGTGTTTGTGAGAGTTGGTGATGGAGGTTAGGTGTTTGTGAGAGTTGGTGATGGAGGTTAGGTGTTTGTGAGAGTTGGTGATGGAGGTTAGGTGTTTGTGAGAGTTGGTGATGGAGGTTAGGTGTTTGTGAGAGTTGGTGATGGAGGTTAGGTGTTTGTGAGAGCTGGTGATGGAGGTTAGGTGTTTGTGAGAGTTGGTGATGGAGGTTAGGTGTTTGTGAGAGCTGGTGATGGAGGTTAGGTGTTTGTGAGAGTTGGTGATGGAGGTTAGGTGTTTGTGAGAGCTGGTGATGGAGGTTAGGTGTTTGTGAGAGCTGGTGATGGAGGTTAGGTGTTTGTGAGAGTTGGTGATGGAGGTTAGGTGTTTGTGAGAGCTGGTGATGGAGGTTAGGTGTTTGTGAGAGCTGGTGATGGAGGTTAGGTGTTTGTGAGAGCTGGTGATGGAGGTTAGGTGTTTGTGAGAGTTGGTGATGGAGGTTAGGTGTTTGTGAGAGCTGGTGATGGAGGTTAGGTGTTTGTGAGAGCTGGTGATGGAGGTTAGGTGTTTGTGAGAGTTGGTGATGGAGGTTAGGTGTTTGTGAGAGTTGGTGATGGAGGTTAGGTGTTTGTGAGAGTTGGTGATGGAGGTTAGGTGTTTGTGAGAGTTGGTGATGGAGGTTAGGTGTTTGTGAGAGCTGGTGATGGAGGTTAGGTGTTTGTGAGAGCTGGTGATGGAGGTTAGGTGTTTGTGAGAGCTGGTGATGGAGGTTAGGTGTTTGTGAGAGTTGGTGATGGAGGTTAGGTGTTTGTGAGAGTTGGTGATGGAGGTTAGGTGTTTGTGAGAGCTGGTGATGGAGGTTAGGTGTTTGTGAGAGCTGGTGATGGAGGTTAGGTGTTTGTGAGAGCTGGTGATGGAGGTTAGGTGTTTGTGAGAGCTGGTGATGGAGGTTAGGTGTTTGTGAGAGCTGGTGATGGAGGTTAGGTGTTTGTGAGAGTTGGTGATGGAGGTTAGGTGTTTGTGAGAGTTGGTGATGGAGGTTAGGTGTTTGTGAGAGTTGGTGATGGAGGTTAGGTGTTTGTGAGAGTTGGTGATGGAGGTTAGGTGTTTGTGAGAGTTGGTGATGGAGGTTAGGTGTTTGTGAGAGTTGGTGATGGAGGTTAGGTGTTTGTGAGAGTTGGTGATGGAGGTTAGGTGTTTGTGAGAGCTGGTGATGGAGGTTAGGTGTTTGTGAGAGCTGGTGATGGAGGTTAGGTGTTTGTGAGAGCTGGTGATGGAGGTTAGGTGTTTGTGAGAGTTGGTGATGGAGGTTAGGTGTTTGTGAGAGTTGGTGATGGAGGTTAGGTGTTTGTGAGAGTTGGTGATGGAGGTTAGGTGTTTGTGAGAGTTGGTGATGGAGGTTAGGTGTTTGTGAGAGTTGGTGATGGAGGTTAGGTGTTTGTGAGAGCTGGTGATGGAGGTTAGGTGTTTGTGAGAGCTGGTGATGGAGGTTAGGTGTTTGTGAGAGCTGGTGATGGAGGTTAGGTGTTTGTGAGAGTTGGTGATGGAGGTTAGGTGTTTGTGAGAGTTGGTGATGGAGGTTAGGTGTTTGTGAGAGCTGGTGATGGAGGTTAGGTGTTTGTGAGAGCTGGTGATGGAGGTTAGGTGTTTGTGAGAGCTGGTGATGGAGGTTAGGTGTTTGTGAGAGCTGGTGATGGAGGTTAGGTGTTTGTGAGAGCTGGTGATGGAGGTTAGGTGTTTGTGAGAGTTGGTGATGGAGGTTAGGTGTTTGTGAGAGCTGGTGATGGAGGTTAGGTGTTTGTGAGAGCTGGTGATGGAGGTTAGGTGTTTGTGAGAGCTGGTGATGGAGGTTAGGTGTTTGTGAGAGTTGGTGATGGAGGTTAGGTGTTTGTGAGAGCTGGTGATGGAGGTTAGGTGTTTGTGAGAGCTGGTGATGGAGGTTAGGTGTTTGTGAGAGTTGGTGATGGAGGTTAGGTGTTTGTGAGAGTTGGTGATGGAGGTTAGGTGTTTGTGAGAGTTGGTGATGGAGGTTAGGTGTTTGTGAGAGTTGGTGATGGAGGTTAGGTGTTTGTGAGAGCTGGTGATGGAGGTTAGGTGTTTGTGAGAGCTGGTGATGGAGGTTAGGTGTTTGTGAGAGCTGGTGATGGAGGTTAGGTGTTTGTGAGAGTTGGTGATGGAGGTTAGGTGTTTGTGAGAGTTGGTGATGGAGGTTAGGTGTTTGTGAGAGCTGGTGATGGAGGTTAGGTGTTTGTGAGAGCTGGTGATGGAGGTTAGGTGTTTGTGAGAGCTGGTGATGGAGGTTAGGTGTTTGTGAGAGCTGGTGATGGAGGTTAGGTGTTTGTGAGAGCTGGTGATGGAGGTTAGGTGTTTGTGAGAGTTGGTGATGGAGGTTAGGTGTTTGTGAGAGTTGGTGATGGAGGTTAGGTGTTTGTGAGAGTTGGTGATGGAGGTTAGGTGTTTGTGAGAGTTGGTGATGGAGGTTAGGTGTTTGTGAGAGTTGGTGATGGAGGTTAGGTGTTTGTGAGAGTTGGTGATGGAGGTTAGGTGTTTGTGAGAGTTGGTGATGGAGGTTAGGTGTTTGTGAGAGCTGGTGATGGAGGTTAGGTGTTTGTGAGAGCTGGTGATGGAGGTTAGGTGTTTGTGAGAGCTGGTGATGGAGGTTAGGTGTTTGTGAGAGTTGGTGATGGAGGTTAGGTGTTTGTGAGAGTTGGTGATGGAGGTTAGGTGTTTGTGAGAGTTGGTGATGGAGGTTAGGTGTTTGTGAGAGTTGGTGATGGAGGTTAGGTGTTTGTGAGAGTTGGTGATGGAGGTTAGGTGTTTGTGAGAGCTGGTGATGGAGGTTAGGTGTTTGTGAGAGCTGGTGATGGAGGTTAGGTGTTTGTGAGAGCTGGTGATGGAGGTTAGGTGTTTGTGAGAGTTGGTGATGGAGGTTAGGTGTTTGTGAGAGTTGGTGATGGAGGTTAGGTGTTTGTGAGAGCTGGTGATGGAGGTTAGGTGTTTGTGAGAGCTGGTGATGGAGGTTAGGTGTTTGTGAGAGCTGGTGATGGAGGTTAGGTGTTTGTGAGAGCTGGTGATGGAGGTTAGGTGTTTGTGAGAGTTGGTGATGGAGGTTAGGTGTAGCCGAGGTTGACTGGTTTTACTGGAGTTTTGGAGCTGCAGTTTCAGGTCCATCTGGCTGCAATAAAAGGCTGAAAGTTTGGGGTTAGTGTCGTTTTTATGAGTCTTGAGTTTTGTGAGAAATGCTGTTCTGAAGATCCACTCAAACTCTGGAACTTCCTCTGAGAATCTCTACAGCAGGTCAGAAGTTCATTACCTTTCTGCCACCTCCCCCTTACCCCCCCTCACTTTCTCTCTCTAATCCGAATCTCACTAGTGACTTTTTTACTCTAACAGTAAATGAACAATAATGTTTTCCATCTTTAATATTTTAACAGTTGAAATTGTAATTTAACCTGTTAGATTTATAAAATAACCTCATGCTTAGTAGTTAACAGCTAGCTTTAGTCTCCTACACACTGACACACAGCTTAGCATTCATCATCATTATCATCATCATCATCATCATCGCTCGTCAGCCTAATTAACATAACGTAATTAACCTGTAAATTATTTTACTTTCACTAACAAAAAAACATTTCATACAAGTCAATTACATTAACTACACATTCCACCAGTGATGAATTAAACTAGTAACTATTTTTGTTAAATTGGTAAATGCATTGAACTTTATTTCATTTACTTAAATTTAAAGAGCTCCTGCTTTAATGTTATTTGAGGTTTTTGCGTGTTAGCTGTTAGACAGAAGTATTTATTGGGTTATGAGTTGGTTTCTCAGACAGGCATTCAGCCGAGTCTCAGACTGTATTTTCCTTACATAAAAAAAAAAATTAAAATGCCTAGGTCTAAGACTAATCCCTTAATCACTCTCTGGGAAACTGCCACTATATGTTTTTAAGACAATGTGATGGTTTTTTTATTTATATTGGATATATAATTTAAATCGAGTGTGCAGCTCTGTGTCTCAGTGTCTGTTTAGTTTCCCCTCTAATAGTTAATATTTATTCAGAAATTTTATTGCACTTAAGAAGCAGTATTTTATTAGTATTGTAATTTTTTGCCACTTGTGATATTTTTTTAATTGTATTATTCTATGCGTAATTTATCTTTCTTTATTTTTGTGCTATGTTTAGGTTTCTTGTTTTCTAAGAAAAAAAGAAAAAGAAAAAAGTAAATGACAGTCTGGAAATAATGTTCTCTGTTCTGAAGTCGCGTTGCATCAGCGGTGATTCAGGAGAGAAAAATGCGGGGGCGGGGCCTGTGCCAGCCCGCTGAGGGAGGGGGCGGGGCCTGAGCCAGCCGGCCTGGGGGAGGGGGCGTGGCCTGTGTCCGCCGGCGGAGGGAGGGCAGGCGGAGCAGCGGAACAGCCGAAGTCTGGGCCTCCAGCCTGCTGACTAGACTAGAGTTCCCTCCCTCCAACACACTCCTGTCTGTACACACACACACACTCTCTCTCTCTCTCTCTCTCTCTCTCTCTCTCTCTCTCTCTCTCTCTCTCTCACACACACACACACACTCTCAAACACCCACACACACAAAAATCACACAATCACTCAAACTCACACACATTCGGAATCAATTAATTCTGATTGTAGAAACTGACTGAGGAGTTCATATGAACACTTTTTCCCAATAGTCTAATAGTCTAAACTCTCCGTTTATATTCATGGTACAAGTAATCCCATCAAACATGACGCAGTGCATGTGTAGTATTGCTTAGTGTACTCATAACCATGACGACGAGCATCACGTGATGTCAGCCAGTGTGGGAGGAGCAACAGCAACTGGGTAACTAGCTCTGTTTCCAGAGTTTGCAGCCAGTATGTTTGTTTCTTTAACAACGTTAAAATGATTCTCAGGACGACCTAATTCACATTATGTCCTTCACGTCTTCCAACTTCCTCTGTACTAGAACACACACAGTACTGGAACTTTTCCAAACGGACCTGCACTACACACCCAATACCTGCACTACTGCTATACTTGCACTGTCAATACTCACTTCAATTCCTCAAAAACTGTGAACTTTAAGAACTTTACACACTCATTATCCTTGCCAGCCTTAAGCCATACACCATATTTGCACTACTGTTATACGGATTCTATTTATACTGTCATTCCATCTCAATCACCATCAATATTGCACTGTAATCTTCTGTCTACGTATGTCTGTTGTGTTCTTGTTGTATTGTACATATAGTGTCTCCCATTCTTTTATTTTATATATATATTATTTCACCCCCACCACTACTGCACCTTGTTTTCTGTCTCATGTATGTCTATTTGTGTCCCTGCTGTATTGTACACAAAGTGTCTCCCATTCTCTTTTATTATATTTATTTTCTGTACTTGCTGTAAAATTGGGAAGGAGAGTAACGTAGTTTCAGTTCTCTGTATGTCCTGTACATATGCAGTACTGACAATAAAACTACTTGACTTGATCCCACCACCCATGACAAGAAACCAGTGGTTCCTGATTCTTTACCTCACACTGTAGCTGTATGCCAGCGTTAATGTTGAGCTGGGAGATCCAGTGTTAATGCTAATGCTAACACTGTGCCCTCTGGGCTCGCTGGGCTCGAGGGTAAAGAACAGGGCTTAATCCTACTAACCTGATCAGACTGAACACATTAACATACACCAGAATGTCCTTACAACCCTAACCCCCCCCCCCCACACACACACACACACACACACACACAAACACACACAGTTACTCAGAAGACGTAAATGTAACACTGGTTGGCACCCTCTGCCCGTAGCCCAGTGGTCAGGGATGTTGGCGTGTTTTTTAAGGTCTGCCAAGACCTTATATCTTCTTAAATAAATTAAACTTCACTAAATAAAGCTAGTTTTTGTCCTCCAAATACAATAGAATTCTAATTCCATTGGATTCCCATAAGAGGGAAAATATTGTTAACTTTAAGCTAACATAGGGCCATTTTTGGGCCATTTACTTAATCAAGGCAGACATATAGAATGCATATTCATAATTTTTTACCTCAGTAAATAAAGTAAATTTAATACCTTAGCTTTTCATAGTGCTTTCAAGTGGTGGAAAAAATAAACCAAATAAAAACCAATCATTTTAAATATAACAACAATAATATTCTGCCTGAACAAAGAAAAGGTAACACACTCTTACATTTTGCTGAAGCACCTTTATCTTTGATTATGTCACGCATTGTGCCCACAAGCTTCTTTAACATCACCACATTTATTTCTGTCCAGAGTTGCATTAATTTCTCCCCAAGATCTCGTATTGATTATGGACGATTTGGAGCACTGAGAAAAGTCTTCTCCAGCTCAACCAGGTTCTCAATGAGGTTAAGGTCAGGACTCTGTGGTGGAAAATCCATGTGTGAAAATCATGATCTCATGCTCCCTGATCTCTGCACTCTTTTACTATCCCATGAATCCTGGCATTGTTCTCTTGAAATATTCCCATCCAATCACAGAAGATCAAATCCACTGATGGAATAACCTGGTGTTCAGTATATTCAGGTGGTCAGCTGAACTCATTTTTTGGGCTTATAATGTTTCTGAACCTAGACCTGATCAATTGCAGCACCCCCAGATCATAGCCCCGCCCCCACAGGCTTGAACTGTAGCACTAGGCATGATGGGTAATCACTTCTTACAGTCGCCTCTCTTCTTACCCTGATGCTTCATCACTCTGGAACAGTGTAAATCTGGACTCATCAGATCTTCACATGATTTTCTTTCACTGATCCAGAGTCTGATCTTTATTCCCTCTAGTAAACTGAAGCTGTTTTAGCTGTTTTTTTCTCACTGATAAGATTTTTTCTTAAAGCTACACAGCTGTTTAATCCCTTTAATCCCTTCTCTTTACTGCAGTGTGAGTGTGTTAAAGCTCTTACTTTCACTATTAACCATCATATTTCATTTAGTATCACCATCATTTAGTAGTTTCTACAGTCTCCTTAGATGTTTTCTCTGATTGATGCATGCCAGTGACTTGACACTTTTAAAACATGAACATATTTTCCATGACCACAGGACGAGTCTTTCCAAAGGGTTGTTTAACAAAGAGAAGCTACTCCCTGCATCAGTTAGGGTTAATTAATAACTTGTTGCTGCTGAAACAGAATCACCCATGCAGTAATTATTATCCAATTGGAGACTTTTACCTATTTACTCATTAAAATTTAGGTGATGACCTTTTTTGACCAGACAGTGTATATGGACATAAACATAAAAAACAAATTTACAAATAATGTCAGCTAATTTTTAGGCAGGTTCATCAAGCAGTTATTTTTTAAGTGGTTAAAATGAAGGTAGTGATCACATACATATTGGACTTTGAGAAGCATTAAGGTCTCTCAGTCTGGCTAACGTCGGCACGGCGGGGGCTGCAGGGAGAGGGTTGAGTTTGGGAAAACTCTGACACAGACGCGCTGAATTTGGTATTTTGTTGAGTTCTGTTTGTTGAGTCACAGCTTAGCTGTGCTGGAACTGTTATGCGGTTGCTATGGAAAAAACATTGGCCCTTTAATTCAGAGCAGTGCTGTAAAACGGTCCAGGAAAAAAGACGCTTCAAGGAACTCTCAGGTCTGGAAATGAGACGGCTTGAAATAATGTAACGTGTCACACCCTGCATCACAACATTCTTTAAAAATGCCTGATTTAATTTTGCAAATGAGCCTGTGCATCGTAAACATTCAGTCAACTGTGTATAAAATGATTAAGGATTATAAAGTGATAGAATGTTTTTATTTATTTCCTCTTCTAAAAAAATGGCCTTTTCTGTTGAAAAATCCTGTTCTTACCAATCAATAAGTATATTGTAAGTATTTTGGAAAAACACTGTGACTGGGTTGGAAGAAACACAACAGTTAAGCAGCAAGTTTTTTCTCATCCATTTTTTTAGAACCTGCATGTAATCCGTCTCCTGTTATTTCTAATGCTTCCTGTCATTCCTCCCTCCCCCACTCAGCACTCCAGCGGCACTTCTGTTTGTTTTGACGAATGCTGAGGGAACATTGGCCTTTCAGAATGATTGTGCATAAAAAGCAGAGCAAAGTAAAATAAATACACTCCCAGCCTTGGCCGTATCAAACCCTAGTTAGACCCCTTTAGCCCCCCACCTCCTCCACCTCCTCCACTCTCAGCTGTACTTTATAAAATGCTCAGGTCTGAGAGCGTTTCTCAGAATCGGCTGTGTTTTCCATTAGGTCCTCTTCCAGTGATGATAGCAGTGTGAAATGGACCAGCGGCGGTGAAGCGATGACCTCACTGCTGTGTTTTTAAGAAAGCCCAATAGAAGCTGTAAATTACAGATGGATTTATCACCCAGCTTTTATCTCACACTCCAAACTCCTGGGACCCCATAACCTAAACACTGACCCCAACTTCACCCTGCAGCCCCCATCCACTTATACCTCTAAACGTGCTCTCAACCCCCAAACACCCAACATACATTTCTGTTTCCTCTTTATATATGAACTGATTTTCCTCGTCATGTTTCTCATTGTATTTACATAAGTAAAAATTGCAGTTTTGCAACTTTACTACATACAGTAAAAACAGCTTACATTTGTGTTGCATATACATGTAGTACTGTAATGCTATATAGAGGGTCCTACACCGCACCAAATAAATATAAAAAACAGAAAGCCAATATATTTCCATGGACTTGTCTGCATTTAAATTTGTACAGTGGCCTCATGAAATCAAAAACAAACCAAATTCTTCTGATAACAGAGCTCTGAATTTATCTGGTCAGTGTTTATTTGATGCTCTGCAAGAGACGAGTATATAAATATCTGTGTGTTTTGGTGGAAGGAATCAGTTTTGCTAGAGATTTGTAGAGTTTCAACAAGGCAGTTAATCGATTTCAGTTTGTGTTTAGAGTTTTGAGAAACTGAGCCAAGTTTCTAGAAATGCCTTTAAACATTTGGGAAAACTGTAAGTAAGTTTTTTTATTTATTTTGAACACCAACACAAACTCTGATTGGCTAAGATACTTATTGCATGTCATATGTTCATTACATATTGTGTTACCTCATTTACATATCATTATTGATTGGAAACATCAGCGCACACAACGCCAGCACTACTGCACGCGCTCCATACCCACAGCCTGCTGCCACTGAGCCCGGCACAGCTCGGCTCAACCCGGCGGATCTGAAGATTACACTGCAGGGTTTATTCAGGCTGTTACACTAAACTTGTTGTGCTGGTTGCTGTGTGAATATATACACCAGTGAATATATACAGCATCACAGTGAAATCCCTATGGGTGGCTGCTTACTGCCTGAGACGTATTTATGAGACTTTAACAGAATGATCATTTAATATTAGAAGGTTAAAAAATATATATTTTTTATGCAAATGTAAACTTGGTCAGTTTGGTCAGTCTTTTTTTATATAGTGCAAACAAGACATTTACATAAAAATGCCATGCATATTTAATACAGTTTAAGAAACAAAGTTAGAAAAAAAGAAACCAGATTGATTTGATTTGATTATCAAAATGAAAATCTAGTCAATACTAAACATCACTTATATTGAACTGAATAACAGAAATCCACACACTTTCATTTTACAAAAAAAGTAAAAAAAAAGTAAAATCAGTTTAGTTGGTGGTTCTACTGGTTACATTTGCATTGAAACTGATTTACATTATTTATGCAGGAGCTTGTCTAACTTTTAAAAAATGTTTGCTGTTGGCATAGCAACCTTATAGAAACTGCTAGCTCCTCATCACATGATACATGACTCAATAACTAACACGTCTGATTCATAAGAGAAATACGTACTGATTTAATCCACAAGCTTCACTATACTGTATAAACTGTTGTGTGCTCTGTCTGATTAAAGGTATAATAGAAATGTGCAGTTTGTGACAAAGATCGAACCAAAGTAGAAACATAGTGAAGCTAGAAAATATTTCAGATATAAACTGAAAAAAGTTCAAAAAGCAAAAAGACGAGAGTTTACAGTTCGCTGTGTGTATATATAACGTGTGTGTGAATGTGTATGTTTGTGTGTGTAATGTGTGCGTGTGTGTGTTTGTGAGTGTGTGTGTGAGTGTGTAATGTGTGTGTATGTGTGTGTTTGTGAGTGTGTGTGTGAGTGTGTAATGTGTGGGTATGTGTGTGTTTGTGAGTGTGTGTGTGAGTGTGTAATGTGTGTGTATGTGTGTGTTTATGAGTGTGTGTGTGAGTGTGTAATGTGTGTGTATGTGTGTGTTTATGAGTGTGTGTGTGAGTGTGTAATGTGTGTGTATGTGTGTGTTTGTGAGTGTGTGTGTGAGTGTGTAATGTGTGTGTATGTGTGTGTTTGTGAGTGTGTGTGTGAGTGTGTAATGTGTGGGTATGTGTGTGTTTGTGAGTGTGTGTGTGAGTGTGTAATGTGTGTGAGTGTGTAATGTGTGTGTGTGTGTGTGTGTGTGTGTGTGTGCAAAGGAATTTAAATTTAAAGGCCAAGTACAGAAGTACTTCTAAAGTGGCCATTCAATCCTATAACCTCTCAGAGGTTCTTTGTGCTGCACTGCTTTAAGTCTCTCTCTCTCTCTCTCTCTCTCACTCTCACACACACACACACACACACATTATACACACGCACACATTATACACACACACACTCTCACACACACACATTATACACACATACTATACACACACAAAAATAAATTGCATGTTTTCATTCATTTATTCCCACTCACCACAACACAGGACTGTGCAGACTGTTCCCGTTTCCCAGTGCAGAGACTTTTACCTGTCCACCCATCCATAAACGTCACTGATTGGATTCTGTTGGTCTGTTTGTCATGAACTAGGCAACTGGTGTTTCAAAAAACAGTAAATCTGAGTTATTGCAGCGGTTTTAACCTGTGGGCTGCAAAGTAAAACCATTCCAGTATATATATATTGTAGTAAATGTAATTCAAGTGTTCTGTTTGTGGAACCTGACCAGCATCGCCTCCTGGGGGCTGAACTGTAGAACTTCTCTTTACTCCTCAATTACTTCCTTAAAAAATACAGCTCTCACTCAGCACTGTTAGCACTGTGATGCTACTCGGTAATGCTGCATCAGCAGCAGCTCAAGAAGAGGCGGAGTCTAAATTCACATGTGTCGGAGGAGGCATGTGCTAGTCTTCACCATGCTTGTATTGTGACATCAGTGCTAATCAGATCTACCTGAAGCATTATGTCTGTCAGAGATAGTCACATATTGTTCACATATTGCACTAAACACTAATAGGCTTGTTTTTGACTCGTTTGTGCTGAGCGTTAGAGACTGGAGGAGCTGCACTGCAGTTAAGATTCCTGCTTTTAACTCGGAGTAAAAGCAGGTCTAGGCAGGTTTAAAAAACAAACAAAAAGCAAACACATCCTGCGCTGACATGCGTCGACCTGAGGGCAGGATTACTCACTGTCAGCGTTTACGCCTTCAGTGTTCTGACGGTTTTCTGAATGAATGCATTACTGTTCAGTTTTTTTCCTTTCTCATAGTAGATTATACTTAGTTTTAGATGTTTGATGTGTGTGTGTGTGTGTGTGTGTGTGTTCAGCATTACTGTATATTAGGTTTTTTTTTTTATGTACACATTTTCTTGTGTTTGTACACAATACCAGTAAAATACACTCACACATTTATTACAAAAATGGGGTTTCTGTTACCATCATATATGGATGTTTAGGAGTAAACATGTATACTTTTGTTTTTCACAGGCATATAATCCCATACCATCCAAAAAATCTAAACAGGAGCATTTACATTCCCCTTCTGAAGACAAAGAAAGGCAAGCTGATTGGCTGCAGTACCTAACCGTGTCTGCAAACAAGGTCAGACTGCTTTAGAACTGTTGTGTTCTCTAGTTTCTTCCTCACTGCAGTATTAGCATTAAAGTTTTTGTAAGAAATCACTAATAAGCTCTTTTCTCTGTGTTTAGGATGTCAAGCAGCTCCAGTTTAAGCAGCGACCATCTGCTTTCCGCCCGTGGAGTCCCAGAGTTCCATCCTGCGCGAGAGCAGCACCCAGTCACAAACACGAGCGGTACGCATTTACTCTTTAACCTCACTGATTCATTCATTCACACCTCTCTCATTTATCTCTTCCTGCAAAGCTGTAGTTTTCTGCTCATGGTTTGTTGGTTCTGTAGCCAATCAGGAGTATAGTTGATTAGGAGTTTAACTGGCACTCTTATCCAGAGCGATTTACAAGGTTATTTTTATTACAGAGATGGACCAATGTAGTGTGAGGAGTCTTGCCCAAGGACTCTTATTGGTGTAGCACAGCATTCAGTCACCCAGACCTGGAATTGAACCCCAGTCTCCCACATGGTAGCTCACTGGAAGGCGGTGGTGTTATCCACTGCACCACACCAATCAGCTAGACAGCATACAGAACGTTCCAGTTTACTGGGGCTAAAATTATTCATGTTTAGAGTATTAAGCCTTGAATCTGAGAGCACACGGTCGAGTGAATGATCTTTTCATTGTTTTGATTTTACAGACTGGTTCATCCAAGTTTACTTTCATTTAAGATCAGCCCTTCATAAACTCAACAGAAATGTGACACATTGTGAAATATCGCCCTCGTCTGGAGACACCACTGTATTACTGTTCTACAATTTTATCACTATAGTATACCCTACTATTACTGGATTGTGTGTGATTCAGTGTAAATGTGTAGTGTAATATGTAGTTATATGTGGTGGAATATGAACTCAGCTGTGTGTACAGAATTCTGTCCTCTGGGTTGTTTTAGATCGATCTCTAAAGGATCTGAGAGTGTAACTCCTGGCCTTAAGAAGGGTGATCCCCCCCTGGTCTTCCCCTCCAGACCTGTCAAACATGAGCCATCTGGAGAGAACCCGACCACAGCACACGTCCATCATCCAGAGAACCTGACCACAACACAGATCCATCATCCAGAGAACCCGACCACAACACAGATCCTTCATCCAGAGAACCCGACATCAACACAGATCCATCATCCAGAGAACCTGACCACAACACAGATCCTTCATCCAGAGAACCCGACTTCAACACAGATCCATCATCCAGAGAACCCGACCACAACACGGGTCCATCATCCAGAGAACCCGACATCAACACAGATCCATCATCCAGAGAACCTGACCACAACACAGATCCTTCATCCAGAGAACCCGACATCAACACAGATCCATCATCCAGAGAACCTGACCACAACACAGATCCTTCATCCAGAGAACCCGACTTCAACACAGATCCATCATCCAGAGAACCCGACCACAACACGGGTCCATCATCCAGAGAACCCGACCACAACACGGGTCCATCATCCAGAGAACCCGACCACAACACACATTCATCATCCAGATAACCAGACCACAACAAGAGTCCATCATCCAGAGAACCCGACCACAACACACATTCATCATCCAGAGAACCAGACCACAACACACATTCATCATCCAGAGAACCAGACCACAACACAGGTCCATCATTCAGAGAACTCGCCCACAACAAGAGTCCATCATCCAGAGAACCAGACCACAACACACATTCATCATCCAGAGAACCAGACCACAACACACATTCATCATCCAGAGAACCAGACCACAACACACATTCATCATCCAGAGAACCAGACCACAACACAGGTCCATCATTCAGAGAACTCGCCCACAACAAGAGTCCATCATCCAGAGAACCAGACCACAACACACATTCATCATCCAGAGAACCAGACCACAACACACATTCATCATCCAGAGAACCAGACCACAACACAGGTCCATCATCCAGAGAACTCGACCACAACAAGAGTCCATCACCCAGAGAACTCGACCACAACACACATTCATCATCCAGAGAACCAGACCACAACACACAATCATCATCCAGAGAACCAGACCACAACACAGGTCCATCATTCAGAGAACTCGCCCACAACACGGGTCCAGCCAGACTCCGATTCTGACGCAGAGATTGAAGTGGAAAATTGTGATGGAGGTGAGATTCACAAAGAAGCTCTTTGTGTTTTTTTTTTTTTGTTATTTTTATTTTTTTGTTTATTTTATTTCAGATTTTTCCCCATTTTCTCCCAATTTGGTTATCCAATTGTCCCACCCCTTTGTGTGCCTCATCACCGATGGCACCTGCGACCCTTGGAGGATGCGGACGAGCTCACGCCTCCTCCGACACGTGTGAAGTCAGTCACCCCTTTTTTCGAGCTGCTGCTGATGAATCATTGCCTGAGCAGCTAGCGCGCTCAGAGGAAAGCACAGCAGCTAGGTTCCGATTCATCCGCTCACAGGTGCCTCGTGCCGCCCGGCGCCACCTTTAAGCGTGATGGGGAGAGAGCGCCATCTACCCACCCGGAGGGAGCAGAGCCAATTGTGCTCCCTCTGAGCACCGTCAGCTTAATGGCAAAGCTGCTTGAACCTGCGACCTCCCGCTCATAGTGGCAGCACTTCAGTTTTTTACTTATTTATTATAACAGTTTTTCTTTACAATTCTAGTGGTTCCATAAAATGTTAGCTCTGATCATCCTGGCACCTTATTTTTACTTTTTGTTTTAGAGATGTTTATTTAGATTTATTTATTCATTTTTTATTGAACCCCTGTATATAAAAAAGTGTATTAAAAAGTATTTACATACTAAAGGTATGAATTAATGTTTGTAATGCTGTTTTTTTCTGGAGATGCTAAAACTCCTGCATATGTGTGTTGCAGCCCCTGGTTCACACTCTCATAGTACTGGAGGAACTTGTAGCCCAGCAGAGGTTTGTGATGTACGGCTGAAATCGGTCGGGCCGTCAGAACTGGAGGTGCTCTGTCCGAATCTGTACAGCGACCTGAACTGCAGAGAAACTCGAGAGAAATTCCTGCAGGAGATTCTCTGCCTGCGTCTCAAACAGGAGGAGAAACTCACCACCGCCCTGCAGGCCAAACGCAGCCTTCAGCAGGTACTGAACACAGCTAGTACTGAGCACAGCTAGTACTGAGCACAGCTAGTACTAAACACAGCTAGTACTCTTAGCACAGTTAGTACTGTTAGCACAGCTAGTACTGAACACAGCTAGTACTGTTAGCACAGTTAGTACTGAACACAGCTAGTTGTAGATAGCAGTAGTAGTAAATAATAATAGTAGTAGCAGGTCATTTTTATTAGTAATATTTATTGGTAGTGCCTTGAAGTTAGTTGTAGTTGCAGGAGTTAATAGTAGTCAGTAGTAATTAGCAGTAGTAATTAGCAGTAGTAATGATTAGTAATGAGTAGTAATTAGTAGTAATAAAATGGTTCAGTTGAATAAATTAGTGAGTTATTTGATGGTTTGCATTGCAGGAGCTGGAGTTTATCAGGGCCACTAAAAAGGGCAGATTGCGGGAGGCCATTGAAGCGAAGCGTAACCTGCGGAATGAGATGGAGAGACTGAGGGCGGAGTTTGAGAAAAAGATTCGAGATGCGAATGATTCCTGTGGGCGGCTGCAGCGGGAGCTGGAACGAGAGCGGCAGATCAGAGCATGCGGTAAAGGATGTGAATCTGGACTCCTGCGCACCAAATACTCCACACAGGCAAGTTACAACCATTACCACCACACTCTACACTAACACTTTATTTTAGTTTTTTTGCTGAACATAACATTTTTCATCTTCTCGTTTTCTGTGTTCAGATTGAAGATCTGCAGGTGAAGCTGCAGCAGGCGGAAGCTGATCGGGAGGAGTTGAGGGAGGAGTTGGTGAAGGAACGTGAGGCGAGGCAGAGTCTGGAGAGAGCAGTGCAGCAACTACAGCAGCAACTCAACCACAACACACACTCCAAACACACACTCAGCCAGACAGAGCGAGAGGACAGAGACGCCGTGGACGCTTCTTAGATAAAGCTGCAAATATTGTAGTTTAAAAAGACTTTCAGATGAATGATATGCCTCAAATAAAATGATCAAAACAGAGTAAAAAACAAAAAATGACATTATACCAATAAATACAGCATATGGAACAAGGAGCTTCATTAATATCAACATCATGAAGAGTGAACTGTCAGCCTTAAAACCAAATTTCTGACACCCAAACCATGACACTCCGGATGAAAATCATTGTCAGGGTATAATGATACACCCTCAGTTTCTTAAGCTTATCTGAGTAATTGAATTTTGTCATAAGCTATTTAACATATACTTGAAAATATACAGAAAACTATTTAAGAGATGACAGTAGCAGATGGTTGACCTGCTAGTCCCTCATGATCTGTAAAAAAACTGCAAAAAGGTATAAAAAAAGACTAACTATACACAGGACATGCAAATTTTCATTTTATATTAAAATCTTCATAATAATTACTTATTGTCTTGTTTTATTCAAGTAATTAGCATGAGAAGCAATGCTATCGTGTTTTCTTGGCAGGATTTCAATTTAAACATGCATACTAGTCCCCCCCCTATTTCTTTTGTTTTTGCCTTTTGTCATACAGATATTTTTCAGATTACTAAACAAACTTTAATATCAGACAAAGATAACCTGAGTAAATATAAAACATACTTTTTAAATGATTATTTTATTTATTAAAGAAAAAAACTATCCAAACCAATCTACCCTGTGTGAAAAAGTGTTTACCCCTAAATCTAATAACTTCCACTCTTCACTGATAACTGGCAATAAGTGTTTCACATCTCTGTTGGGGAGTTTTGGTCCACTCTTCTTTACAGATTTTTTTTATGGGACACACACCTTCCAAAAAGGCCTTTTGTGTCGTCAGTTCAAAAATTTACCCAGAGTTTCTGGAAATCATCAAGATGTTAGTTGGTAGATGTGAGACGGGTGGTTGTGTTGTTTTTGGTCAGCAGTGTTTTTTATCTTGGAATTCTCCCATGGAGACCATTTTTACCCAGTCTCTTTCTTATTATTGAATCATTAACACTGATCTTAACTAAGGCGAGTGAGATCTTGCAGTTCTTTAAAGGTGTTCTGGGTTCTTTTGGGACCTCCTGGATGAGTTCTTCATGCCCTTTTGGAGTAATTTCGGTCGGCCGGTCACTCCTGGGAAGGTTCACCAGTGTTCTATGTTTTCTCCATTAGTGAATTATAGTGAATTCTCTGTGGTTCTCTGAAGTCCTAATGACTTTATGATATTTTCCAGACTGATAGATGATCAATGACTTTTGTTTTGTTTTCTGATCTGTAGTCAAGTTTCTTTAGATGGGGGTTTAATAATAATCATTTAAAAGGTGTTATCTATATTTACTCAGTAACCTGGAAACTAATTATGACAAAAATGCAAAAACAAAAATACTTCTAATGCCACTGTGTGTATTAGTTAGTCTGTGTGTGTTTTAACCCCTTAATTTACATTCTGTATTACTGGCAGTTATGGTTGTGGAATTAAACCTACCATTTTTCCTTACAGTATCTTTTAAAGCAAGTATTATTTTTTGAATAAAAAAGTATATATTTTTTGCCTCTGTACAAATCTCAGTTTAGTTGAAGTGAACAGCACTGTGGAGGACTTTGCTGTATATGTTTACTGTTCAGTTGGTCAGAGAACAGAACGGAAACTTATTTTTCTTTGGTACATTATCATTAGCATTAGAAAATGTTTCATTTTAGTCATTGGTTTTAGGGCTTGTTTAAGAAAAAAATGATGGAAATAACATTTCTACTTATATACAAAAATATGGATATATATATTTTTTTACTCTACCAAAAAAGAATTGCACTTTGAGAAAAAATGAATTGTACTGTGCATTTTATGTTGTCTTGTTTTTTGTTTGTTTTCTGATTTAGAAAAATGTATTCATACATTTGTTACTTATGTAAATAACACTTACAGCAAGTTAGCGATGAATTATTGTAAATAAGATGTCAGTATGTTTGTTTGCTTTTTGTTATTGCTGAATTATTTTTGATCTTAACAAGTATATACTGTTTGTTTGACATGTTGATAATTTAAAAAAATATTTTCAACTACAGGGTATTTACTGTAATTTACATTCTTTAATATAATAACGTGGTGAAAATGTTAAATCAGTATATTTCTGTTTTATTCAAGTTTGTTTAAAACCCTTTTAATAATTTACCAAAGCAACTCTTTTGAGATTTCTCAAGAAAAACCCAGATGTACAACTGACATACTGTAAATCATGTTTTTATTTCTCTTTTAACTAGAAGCCCTATTTGTATCCAAATGGATTTACATTTATACAGTACAGTATACAAAACTTGACTTTATTTATAGAATTGAATTTGAATATGAATTTATAGCAGCTATCTTATGTACCTATTTGCCTGTTTTTTCTGTTTTTATAGTTCAATTCTTTTGTGCTTTGATCCATATGATGTTCTATATACAAAACACACATACAAGCTGTGTTCAGACTCAGCTCAGTTTTGGGACTGATGTGGTCTTTTTGGCCGCTTGTTTATTTTACCTGCATATATTTCCCATTAAATGAAAAAAGAAATATTTACAGTTTGACTCACATTTATTTCATAATATTTATATAATAAAAAAACCTTTAGAAAGTTGGAAAGGTGAATCTCAGTATACAGCCAAATGCGAATTCAGTGATGAGAGCAAATAATTGCAACAATGACATTAAACTGCAATAAAAACAGCTTTAGGATAATGTCTTGTTCTGCTAACAGACTGGGAGGGTTTGGATTATCTAATGTTTACATTACCTGCCAGAAATCTCTTTGAAACATAAACCAACACTTTTGGTAACACCATTGTAACAAGTGCTTTTAGCAGACAAAAAAGGTTTAGACATTGCATGCATTTTTTTCTAACAGTAAGTGTAATGTGGAGTTTTCTAACAGTAAGTGTAATGTGTGTTTAAAGGCAGATTTAAATTTAATTCAACACAATTCACATTGCTTTTCCATATATTTTACTTATTTTTGAAACTGGACTCAATTCATCTTACCTAATTTTTTTCATATATTTAAGGGACACTTTTCACCAAAACAAAGTTTTGTGAATGGTTCAAAATTACACCAAAAGCTAACACTGGCCATTTTGTTGAAAATGTACCAAAAAAAATCTGAATGAAACTGTACACCACTCACAGGCATTTTCCAAGTCGATTGAGTTATGATCTCATGAAAAAGAAGAGTTGGAAAAATTCCCAAAATGTGACCAAAAGGTTGCACTATAGCCTTCTGTTATTGGGCGATTTAGGTAAAAACATAAGGATTTTAATTGCCAGATGAATAAAAACCTGGCGCAATGGACCATTCCCAAGTAATTTCCAACTCATTTGAGTTATAATCTGATGGAAATTTAGAGTTTCACAATTGGTCCAAAATGAGACCAAACGTTGCATCAGGACACTCTTGTCTATGATTTTGACACTTTATTCTATTCTATCACTTTCAGAACAGTAACCCAAATTGGCAAAAATAAAATGTCATTGGGATGTTTCCAAAGTTTTAGAAAGTCAAAACCGGACAAAACATGGGTAACATTAGGGAGTCTTCTCTATGATTCTGAACACTTTGTTCTATTCGATCACTTTCAGAACAATACCCCCAATTGGGATCACCAAACTTAAGAAAAAGGTAAATGACATTTGCAAATGATAAATAGGGTTACTGTTCTGAAAGTGGTAGAATAGAACAAAATGTTCAGAATCCTATCAGAGGAGCCCCTAGTTTCCCCTGACCATTTTTGTTCAAGATTGGACTTTGGGAAACTTAGGTAAATAGTGAATAACATTTTAGAAATGCCCATTAGGGTTACTCTTTTGAAAGTGGTAGTATAGTACAATGTGTTCAGACACCCCGGAAGCCAACTGACCACTTTTGTTCAAGTTTCTATTTTGTGAATCTTAGGAAAAAGCTCAATAACATTTGGAAATGCCATTTAGGGTTACAGTTCTGAAAGTGGTACAATAGAACAAGATGTTCAGAATCATAGAAGAAAGCCCCCTAATGCCAATTGACCACTTTTGCTCAAGTGGGGACATTGGGAATCCAAGGAAAAAGGTCAATTACTTTTGGAAATGCCAATTAGAGTTACTGTTCTGAAAGTGCAAGAATAAAACAAAGTGTTCAGAATCATAGAGGAGGGCCCCCCTGATACTAACTGACCACTTTTAGTTTCTGTGACCCAAAATTCCGCAGGCGACCCTGTAGGAGTGAGTTGGACCACGTCCTGATATGTTGGAGCTCTGGGTGGTCGAAGTTTGGCCTACGGTGGCTTCTGTGACACTAAACTCGGCAGGCGTACCCACAGGTGCCTCATGCACCAGTTGGACTACTGCCTGAAACTATGGACCTCTAAGTTGTCCTGCGGTGGCTTCTGTAAAAAGAAACTCCACAGGCGACGCCATAAGTGCCTTATGGACCACGTCCTGCCACATTGGACCTCTGAGTGGTTGGGGAACAAAGTTTGGCCTATGGTGTGTTCTTTGACACCAAACTCGGCAGGCGCACCCACAGGCACCTCATGCACCACGCTTCGCTTGATCTCTGGGTGGTTGGGACACAGAGTTTAAAGAACTGTTGCTTCTGTGACATGAAACTCAGCATTGGACGTTGTAGTTCCCAGCCGGACCACAGCCTGCAACATCAGAGCTCTGGGTGGTTGGGGGACTGAGTTTTGCCTACAGTGGCTACTGTGGCACGAAACTCAACAAGCGACCACACAGATGGCAGTTGGACACCATACTGCGACTTCGGACCTCTGTGTGGTTGGGGGGCGGTGTTTGGCCTACGTTAACTTCTGCAGCGTTGAACTCTGCAGTGGATATCGCAGGTGCCAGTTGAACAACATACTGCGATTTCAGACCTCTGAGTGGTCTGGGAAAGGAGTTTGGCCTACTTTGCATTTTGTGGCATGAAACGTTGCAGGTAAGCACACATGTGCCACTTGGACAACATACAATGATTTCAGACATCTGGGTGGGCAGGGGAAGGAGTTTTTCCTACGTTGACATCTGTGAAACGGAACTTAGAAGTAGACGTTGCAGGTGCAAGTTTGACACCATATTGCGATTTCAGCCCTCTAGGTCGTGAGGGGAAGGAGTTTGGCCTACATTGACTTCTGTGGTACGAAACTTTATACGCAACCTCAAATGTGATATCCGGACAACATATTATGATTTCAGACCTCTGGGATGTCGGGGGAAGGAGTTCGGCCTACGTTGACTTCTGTGGTACGAAACTTTATACGCAACCTCAAATGTGCTATCCGGACAACATATTATGATTTCAGACCTCTGGGATGTCGGGGGAAGGAGTTCGGCCTACGTTGACTTCTGTGGGACGAAACTTTATACGCAACCTCAAATGTGCTATCCGGAGCACATATTTCAATTTCAGACCTCTGGGATGTCGGGGGAAGGAGTTTGGCCTACGTTGACTTCTGTGGTACGAAACTTTACACGCAGCCTCAAATGTGCTATCCGGACAACATATTTCAATTTCAGACCTCTGGGATGTCGGGGGAAGGAGTTTGGCCTATGTTGATTTCAGTAACACGAAACTTTACAAACAACACCAGAAGTAGCATTTGGACAACATATTTCAATTTCAGACCTCTGGGTTGTCGGGGGAAGGAGTTTGGCCTACGTTGACTTCTGTGGTACGAAACTTTACACGCAGCCTCAAATGTGCTATCCGGAGCACATATTTCAATTTCAGACCTCTAGGTTGTCAGGGGAAGGAGTTTGGCCTACGTTGACCTCTGTGGTACGAAACTTTACACGCAGCCTCAAATGTGCTATCCGGACAACATATTTCGATTTCAGACCTCTGGGACGTCGGGGGAAGGAGTTTGGCCTACGTTGACTTCAGTAATACGAAACTTTAAAAACAACACCAGAAGTGCCATTTGGACAACATATTTCGATTTCAGACCTCTGGGATGTCGGGGGAAGGAGTTCGGCCTACGTTGACTTCTGTGGTATGAAACTTTACATGCAACCTCAAATGTGCTATCCGGACAACATATTTCGATTTCAGACCTCTGGGATGTCGGGGGAAGGAGTTTGGCCTACGTTGACTTCTGTGGTACGAAACTTTACAGGCAGCCTCAAATGTGCTATCCGGAGCACATATTTCGATTTCAGACCTCTAGGTTGTCAGGGGAAGGAGTTTGGCCTACGTTGACTTCAGTAACACAAAACTTTACAAACAACACCAGAAGTGTCATTTGGACAAGACATTACAATTTCAGACCTCTGGGATGTCGGGGGAAGGAGTTTGGCCTACGTTGACTTCTGTGGTACAAAACTTTACAGGCAGCCTCAAATGTGCTATCCGGACAACATATTTCGATTTCAGACCTCTGGGATGTCGGGGGAAGGAGTTTGGCCTACGTTGACTTCTGTGGTACGAAACTTTACACGCAGCCTCAAATGTGCTATCCGGAGCACATATTTCGATTTCAGACCTCTAGGTTGTCAGGGGAAGGAGTTTGGCCTACGTTGACTTCAGTAATACGAAACTTTAAAAACAACACCAGAAGTGCCATTTGGACAACATATTTCGATTTCAGACCTCTGGGATGTCGGGGGAAGGAGTTCGGCCTACGTTGACTTCTGTGGTATGAAACTTTACATGCAACCTCAAATGTGCTATCCGGACAACATATTTCGATTTCAGACCTCTGGGATGTCGGGGGAAGGAGTTTGGCCTACGTTGACTTCTGTGGTACGAAACTTTACAGGCAGCCTCAAATGTGCTATCCGGAGCACATATTTCGATTTCAGACCTCTAGGTTGTCAGGGGAAGGAGTTTGGCCTACGTTGACTTCAGTAACACAAAACTTTACAAACAACACCAGAAGTGTCATTTGGACAAGACATTACAATTTCAGACCTCTGGGATGTCGGGGGAAGGAGTTTGGCCTACGTTGACTTCTGTGGTACAAAACTTTACAGGCAGCCTCAAATGTGCTATCCGGACAACATATTTCGATTTCAGACCTCTGGGATGTCGGGGGAAGGAGTTTGGCCTACGTTGACTTCTGTGGTACGAAACTTTACACGCAGCCTCAAATGTGCTATCCGGAGCACATATTTCGATTTCAGACCTCTAGGTTGTCAGGGGAAGGAGTTTGGCCTACGTTGACTTCAGTAACACAAAACTTTACAAACAACACCAGAAGTGTCATTTGGACAAGACATTACAATTTCAGACCTCTGGGATGTCGGGGGAAGGAGTTTGGCCTACGTTGACTTCTGTGGTACAAAACTTTACAGGCAGCCTCAAATGTGCTATCCGGACAACATATTTCGATTTCAGACCTCTGGGATGTCGGGGGAAGGAGTTTGGCCTACGTTGACTTCAGTAACACGAAACTTTACAAACAACATCAGAAGTACCATTTGGACAACATATTTCAATTTGAGACCTCTGGGTTGTCGGGGGAAGGAGTTTGGCCTACGTTGACTTCTGTGGTACGAAACTTTACAGGCAGCCTCAAATGTGCTATCCGGACAACATATTTCGATTTCAGACCTCTGGGATGTCGGGGGAAGGAGTTTGGCCTACGTTGACTTCAGTAACACGAAACTTTACAAACAACACCAGAAGTACCATTTGGACAACATATTTCAATTTCAGACCTCTGGGTTGTCGGGGGAAGGAGTTTGGCCTACGTTGACTTCTGTGGTACGAAACTTTACAGGCAGCCTCAAATGTGCTATCCGGACAACATATTTCGATTTCAGACCTCTGGGATGTCGGGGGAAGGAGTTTGGCCTACGTTGACTTCAGTAATACGAAACTTTAAAAACAACACCAGAAGTGCCATTTGGACAACATATTTCGATTTCATACCTCTAGGTTGTCAGGGGAAGGAGTTCGGCCTACGTTGACTTCTGTGATACGAAACTTTACACTCGACCTCAAATGTGCTATCCGGACAACATATTTCGATTTCAGACCTCTGGGATGTCGGGGGAAGGAGTTTGGCCTACGTTGACGTCTGTGGTACGAAACTTTACACGCAGCCTCAAATTTGCTATCTGGAGCACATATTTCAATTTCAGACCTCTAGGTTGTCAGGGGAAGGAGTTTGGCCTACGTTGACCTCTGTGGTACGAAACTTTACACCCAGCCTCAAATGTGCTATCCGGAGCACATATTTCAATTTCAGACCTCTGGGATGTCGGGGGAAGGAGTTTGGCCTACGTTGACGTCTGTGGTACGAAACTTTACACCCAGCCTCAAATGTGCTATCCGGAGCACATATTTCAATTTCAGACCTCTGGGATGTCGGGGGAAGGAGTTTGGCCTACGTTGACTTCAGTAACACGAAACTTTACAAACAACATCAGAAGTACCATTTGGACAACATATTTCAATTTGAGACCTCTGGGTTGTCGGGGGAAGGAGTTTGGCCTACGTTGACTTCTGTGGTACGAAACTTTACAGGCAGCCTCAAATGTGCTATCCGGACAACATATTTCGATTTCAGACCTCTGGGATGTCGGGGGAAGGAGTTTGGCCTACGTTGACGTCTGTGGTACGAAACTTTACACGCAGCCTCAAATTTGCTATCTGGAGCACATATTTCAATTTCAGACCTCTAGGTTGTCAGGGGAAGGAGTTTGGCCTACGTTGACCTCTGTGGTACGAAACTTTACACCCAGCCTCAAATGTGCTATCCGGAGCACATATTTCAATTTCAGACCTCTGGGATGTCGGGGGAAGGAGTTTGGCCTACGTTGACGTCTGTGGTACGAAACTTTACACCCAGCCTCAAATGTGCTATCCGGAGCACATATTTCAATTTCAGACCTCTGGGATGTCGGGGGAAGGAGTTTGGCCTACGTTGACTTCAGTAACACGAAACTTTACAAACAACATCAGAAGTACCATTTGGACAACATATTTCAATTTGAGACCTCTGGGTTGTCGGGGGAAGGAGTTTGGCCTACGTTGACTTCTGTGGTACGAAACTTTACAGGCAGCCTCAAATGTGCTATCCGGACAACATATTTCGATTTCAGACCTCTGGGATGTCGGGGGAAGGAGTTTGGCCTACGTTGACTTCAGTAACACGAAACTTTACAAACAACACCAGAAGTACCATTTGGACAACATATTTCAATTTCAGACCTCTGGGTTGTCGGGGGAAGGAGTTTGGCCTACGTTGACTTCTGTGGTACGAAACTTTACAGGCAGCCTCAAATGTGCTATCCGGACAACATATTTCGATTTCAGACCTCTGGGATGTCGGGGGAAGGAGTTTGGCCTACGTTGACTTCAGTAATACGAAACTTTAAAAACAACACCAGAAGTGCCATTTGGACAACATATTTCGATTTCATACCTCTAGGTTGTCAGGGGAAGGAGTTCGGCCTACGTTGACTTCTGTGATACGAAACTTTACACTCGACCTTAAATGTGCTATCCGGACAACATATTTCGATTTCAGACCTCTGGGATGTCGGGGGAAGGAGTTTGGCCTACGTTGACGTCTGTGGTACGAAACTTTACACGCAGCCTCAAATTTGCTATCCGGAGCACATATTTCAATTTCAGACCTCTAGGTTGTCAGGGGAAGGAGTTTGGCCTACGTTGACCTCTGTGGTACGAAACTTTACACCCAGCCTCAAATGTGCTATCCGGAGCACATATTTCAATTTCAGACCTCTGGGATGTCGGGGGAAGGAGTTTGGCCTATGTTGATTTCAGTAACACGAAGCTTTACAAACAACACCAGAAGTACCATTTGGACAACATATTTCAATTTCAGACCTCTGGGTTGTCGGGGGAAGGAGTTTGGCCTACGTTGACTTCTGTGGTACAAAACTTTACAGGCAGCCTCAAATGTGCTATCCGGACAACATATTTCGATTTCAGACCTCTGGGATGTCGGGGGAAGGAGTTTGGCCTACGTTGACTTCTGTGGTACAAAACTTTACAGGCAGCCTCAAATGTGCTATCCGGACAACATATTTCGATTTCAGACCTCTGGGATGTCGGGGGAAGGAGTTTGGCCTACGTTGACTTCAGTAACACGAAACTTTACAAACAACACCAGAAGTACCATTTGGACAACATATTTCAATTTCAGACCTCTGGGTTGTCGGGGGAAGGAGTTTGGCCTACGTTGACTTCTGTGGTACGAAACTTTACAGGCAGCCTCAAATGTGCTATCCGGACAACATATTTCGATTTCAGACCTCTGGGATGTCGGGGGAAGGAGTTTGGCCTACGTTGACTTCAGTAATACGAAACTTTAAAAACAACACCAGAAGTGCCATTTGGACAACATATTTCGATTTCATACCTCTAGGTTGTCAGGGGAAGGAGTTCGGCCTACGTTGACTTCTGTGATACGAAACTTTACACTCGACCTCAAATGTGCTATCCGGACAACATATTTCGATTTCAGACCTCTGGGATGTCGGGGGAAGGAGTTTGGCCTACGTTGACGTCTGTGGTACGAAACTTTACACGCAGCCTCAAATTTGCTATCCGGAGCACATATTTCAATTTCAGACCTCTGGGATGTCGGGGGAAGGAGTTTGGCCTACGTTGACCTCTGTGGTACGAAACTTTACACCCAGCCTCAAATGTGCTATCCGGAGCACATATTTCAATTTCAGACCTCTGGGATGTCGGGGGAAGGAGTTTGGCCTATGTTGATTTCAGTAACACGAAGCTTTACAAACAACACCAGAAGTACCATTTGGACAACATATTTCAATTTCAGACCTCTGGGTTGTCGGGGGAAGGAGTTTGGCCTACGTTGACTTCTGTGGTACAAAACTTTACAGGCAGCCTCAAATGTGCTATCCGGACAACATATTTCGATTTCAGACCTCTGGGATGTCGGGGGAAGGAGTTTGGCCTACGTTGACTTCTGTGGTACAAAACTTTACAGGCAGCCTCAAATGTGCTATCCGGACAACATATTTCGATTTCAGACCTCTGGGATGTCGGGGGAAGGAGTTTGGCCTACGTTGACTTCAGTAATACGAAACTTTAAAAACAACACCAGAAGTGCCATTTGGACAACATATTTCGATTTCAGACCTCTAGGTTTGTCAGGGGAAGGAGTTTGGCCTACGTTGACTTCTGTGGTACGAAACTTCACACGCATCCTCAAATGTGCAATCAGGACAACATATTTCTATTTCAGACCTCTGGGATGTCGGGGGAAGGAGTTTGGCCTACGTTGACTTCAGTAACACGAAACTTTACAAACAACACCAGAAGTACCATTTGGACAACATATTTCGATTTCAGACCTCTGGGATGTCGGGGGAAGGAGTTTGGCCTACGTTGACTTCAGTAATACGAAACTTTAAAAACAATACCAGAAGTGCCATTTGGACAACATATTTCGATTTCAGACCTCTAGGTTGTCAGGGGAAGGAGTTTGGCCTACGTTGACCTCTGTGGTACGAAACTTTACACCCAGCCTCAAATGTGCTATCCGGAGCACATATTTCAATTTCAGACCTCTGGGATGTCGGGGGAAGGAGTTTGGCCTATGTTGATTTCAGTAACACGAAGCTTTACAAACAACACCAGAAGTACCATTTGGACAACATATTTCAATTTCAGACCTCTGGGATGTCGGGGGAAGGAGTTTGGCCTACGTTGACTTCTGTGGTACGAAACTTTACACGCAGCCTCAAATGTGCTATCCGGAGCACATATTTCAATTTCAGACCTCTAGGTTGTCAGGGGAAGGAGTTTGGCCTACGTTGACTTCAGTTAAACAAAACTTTACAAACAACACCAGAAGTGTCATTTGGACAAGACATTACAATTTCAGACCTCTGGGATGTCGGGGGAAGGAGTTTGGCCTACGTTGACTTCTGTGGTACAAAACTTTACAGGCAGCCTCAAATGTGCTATCCGGACAACATATTTCGATTTCAGACCTCTGGGATGTCGGGGGAAGGAGTTTGGCCTACGTTGACTTCAGTAACACGAAACTTTATAAACAACATCAGAAGTACCATTTGGACAACATATTTCAATTTCAGACCTCTGGGTTGTCGGGGGAAGGAGTTTGGCCTACGTTAACTTCTGTGGTACGAAACTTTACAGGCAGCCTCAAATGTGCTATCCGGACAACATATTTCGATTTCAGACCTCTGGGATGTCGGGGGAAGGAGTTTGGCCTACGTTGACTTCAGTAACACGAAACTTTACAAACAACATCAGAAGTACCATTTGGACAACATATTTCAATTTCAGACCTCTGGGTTGTCGGGGGAAGGAGTTTGGCCTACGTTGACTTCTGTGGTACGAAACTTTACAGGCAGCCTCAAATGTGCTATCCGGACAACATATTTCGATTTCAGACCTCTGGGATGTCGGGGGAAGGAGTTTGGCCTACGTTGACTTCAGTAATACGAAACTTTAAAAACAACACCAGAAGTGCCATTTGGACAACATATTTCGATTTCATACCTCTAGGTTGTCAGGGGAAGGAGTTTGGCCTACGTTGACTTCTGTGGTACGAAACTTTACATGCAACCTTAAATGTGCTATCCGGACAACATATTTCGATTTCAGACCTCTGGGATGTCGGGGGAAGGAGTTCGGCCTACGTTGACTTCTGTGATATGAAACTTTACACTCAACCTCAAATGTGCTATCCGGACAACATATTTCGATTTCAGACCTCTGGGATGTCGGGGGAACAAGTTCGGCCTACGTTGACTTCTGTGGTACGAAACTTTACACTCAACCTCAAATGTGCTATCCGGACAACATATTAGATTTCAGACCTCTGGGATGTTGGGGGAAGGAGTTTGGCCTACGTTAACGTTAGTAACACGTAACTTACAAGGCAACACCAGAGTTGTCATTTGGACAACATATTTCGATTTCAGACCTCTGGGTTGTCAGGAGAAGGAGTTTGGAATATGTGGATTTCTGTGACACTCAACAGTACAGGCAACCCTAGAGGTGGCATCTGGACATTAACCCTAACTGTAACCCTATCCCTGACCCTAACCCTAAACCCTAACCCTAACCTAACCCTACGGTTAGGGTTAGGGTTAGGGTTAGGGTTAGGGTTAGGGTTAGGGTTAGGGTTAGGGTTAGGTTACGGTTAGGGTTAGGGTTAGGGTTAGGGTTAGGGTTAGGGTTAGGGTTAGGGTTAGGGTTAGGGTTAGTTAGGGTTAGGGTTAGGGTTAGGGTTAGGGTTAGGGTTAGGGTTAGGGTTAGGGTTAGGGTTAGGGTTAGGGTTAGGGTTAGGGTTAGGGTTAGGGTTTAGGGTTAGGGTTAGGGTTAGGGTTAGGGTTAGGGTTAGGGTTAGGGTTAGGGTTAGGTTAGGGTTAGGGTTAGGGTTAGGGTTAGGGTTAGGGTTAGGGTTAGGGTTAGGGTTAGGGTTAGGGTTAGGGTTAGGGTTAGGGTTAGGGTTAGGGTTAGGGTTAGGGTTAGGGTTAGGGTTAGGGTTAGGGTTAGGGTTAGGGTTAGGGTTAGGGTTAGGGTTAGGGTTAGGGTTAGGGTTAGGGTTAGGGTTAGGGTTAGGGTTAGGGTTAGGGTTAGGGTTAGGGTTAGGGTTAGGGTTAGGGTTAGGGTTAGGGTTAGGGTTAGGGTTAGGGTTAGGGTTAGGGTTAGGGTTAGGGTTAGGGTTAGGGTTAGGGTTAGGGTTAGGGTTAGGGTTAGGGTTAGGGTTAGGGTTAGGGTTAGGGTTAGGGTTAGGGTTAGGGTTAGGGTTAGGGTTAGGGTTAGGGTTAGGGTTAGGGTTAGGGTTAGGGTTAGGGTTAGGGTTAGGGTTAGGGTTAGGGTTAGGGTTAGGGTTAGGGTTAGGGTTAGGGTTAGGGTTAGGGTTAGGGTTAGGGTTAGGGTTAGGGTTAGGGTTAGGGTTAGGGTTAGGGTTAGGGTTAGGGTTAGGGTTAGGGTTAGGGTTAGGGTTAGGGTTAGGGTTAGGGTTAGGGTTAGGGTTAGGGTTAGGGTTAGGGTTAGGGTTAGGGTTAGGGTTAGGGTTAGGGTTAGGGTTAGGGTTAGGGTTAGGGTTAGGGTTAGGGTTAGGGTTAGGGTTAGGGTTAGGGTTAGGGTTAGGGTTAGGGTTAGGGTTAGGGTTAGGGTTAGGGTTAGGGTTAGGGTTAGGGTTAGGGTTAGGGTTAGGGTTAGGGTTAGGGTTAGGGTTAGGGTTAGGGTTAGGGTTAGGGTTAGGGTTAGGGTTAGGGTTAGGGTTAGGGTTAGGGTTAGGGTTAGGGTTAGGGTTAGGGTTAGGGTTAGGGTTAGGGTTAGGGTTAGGGTTAGGGTTAGGGTTAGGGTTAGGGTTAGGGTTAGGGTTAGGGTTAGGGTTAGGGTTAGGGTTAGGGTTAGGGTTAGGGTTAGGGTTAGGGTTAGGGTTAGGGTTAGGGTTAGGGTTAGGGTTAGGGTTAGGGTTAGGGTTAGGGTTAGGGTTAGGGTTAGGGTTAGGGTTAGGGTTAGGGTTAGGGTTAGGGTTAGGGTTAGGGTTAGGGTTAGGGTTAGGGTTAGGGTTAGGGTTAGGGTTAGGGTTAGGGTTAGGGTTAGGGTTAGGGTTAGGGTTAGGGTTAGGGTTAGGGTTAGGGTTAGGGTTAGGGTTAGGGTTAGGGTTAGGGTTAGGGTTAGGGTTAGGGTTAGGGTTAGGGTTAGGGTTAGGGTTAGGGTTAGGGTTAGGGTTAGGGTTAGGGTTAGGGTTAGGGTTAGGGTTAGGGTTAGGGTTAGGGTTAGGGTTAGGGTTAGGGTTAGGGTTAGGGTTAGGGTTAGGGTTAGGGTTAGGGTTAGGGTTAGGGTTAGGGTTAGGGTTAGGGTTAGGGTTAGGGTTAGGGTTAGGGTTAGGGTTAGGGTTAGGGTTAGGGTTAGGGTTAGGGTTAGGGTTAGGGTTAGGGTTAGGGTTAGGGTTAGGGTTAGGGTTAGGGTTAGGGTTAGGGTTAGGGTTAGGGTTAGGGTTAGGGTTAGGGTTAGGGTTAGGGTTAGGGTTAGGGTTAGGGTTAGGGTTAGGGTTAGGGTTAGGGTTAGGGTTAGGGTTAGGGTTAGGGTTAGGGTTAGGGTTAGGGTTAGGGTTAGGGTTAGGGTTAGGGTTAGGGTTAGGGTTAGGGTTAGGGTTAGGGTTAGGGTTAGGGTTAGGGTTAGGGTTAGGGTTAGGGTTAGGGTTAGGGTTAGGGTTAGGGTTAGGGTTAGGGTTAGGGTTAGGGTTAGGGTTAGGGTTAGGGTTAGGGTTAGGGTTAGGGTTAGGGTTAGGGTTAGGGTTAGGGTTAGGGTTAGGGTTAGGGTTAGGGTTAGGGTTAGGGTTAGGGTTAGGGTTAGGGTTAGGGTTAGGGTTAGGGTTAGGGTTAGGGTTAGGGTTAGGGTTAGGGTTAGGGTTAGGGTTAGGGTTAGGGTTAGGGTTAGGGTTAGGGTTAGGGTTAGGGTTAGGGTTAGGGTTAGGGTTAGGGTTAGGGTTAGGGTTAGGGTTAGGGTTAGGGTTAGGGTTAGGGTTAGGGTTAGGGTTAGGGTTAGGGTTAGGGTTAGGGTTAGGGTTAGGGTTAGGGTTAGGGTTAGGGTTAGGGTTAGGGTTAGGGTTAGGGTTAGGGTTAGGGTTAGGGTTAGGGTTAGGGTTAGGGTTAGGGTTAGGGTTAGGGTTAGGGTTAGGGTTAGGGTTAGGGTTAGGGTTAGGGTTAGGGTTAGGGTTAGGGTTAGGGTTAGGGTTAGGGTTAGGGTTAGGGTTAGGGTTAGGGTTAGGGTTAGGGTTAGGGTTAGGGTTAGGGTTAGGGTTAGGGTTAGGGTTAGGGTTAGGGTTAGGGTTAGGGTTAGGGTTAGGGTTAGGGTTAGGGTTAGGGTTAGGGTTAGGGTTAGGGTTAGGGTTAGGGTTAGGGTTAGGGTTAGGGTTAGGGTTAGGGTTAGGGTTAGGGTTAGGGTTAGGGTTAGGGTTAGGGTTAGGGTTAGGGTTAGGGTTAGGGTTAGGGTTAGGGTTAGGGTTAGGGTTAGGGTTAGGGTTAGGGTTAGGGTTAGGGTTAGGGTTAGGGTTAGGGTTAGGGTTAGGGTTAGGGTTAGGGTTAGGGTTAGGGTTAGGGTTAGGGTTAGGGTTAGGGTTAGGGTTAGGGTTAGGGTTAGGGTTAGGGTTAGGGTTAGGGTTAGGGTTAGGGTTAGGGTTAGGGTTAGGGTTAGGGTTAGGGTTAGGGTTAGGGTTAGGGTTAGGGTTAGGGTTAGGGTTAGGGTTAGGGTTAGGGTTAGGGTTAGGGTTAGGGTTAGGGTTAGGGTTAGGGTTAGGGTTAGGGTTAGGGTTAGGGTTAGGGTTAGGGTTAGGGTTAGGGTTAGGGTTAGGGTTAGGGTTAGGGTTAGGGTTAGGGTTAGGGTTAGGGTTAGGGTTAGGGTTAGGGTTAGGGTTAGGGTTAGGGTTAGGGTTAGGGTTAGGGTTAGGGTTAGGGTTAGGGTTAGGGTTAGGGTTAGGGTTAGGGTTAGGGTTAGGGTTAGGGTTAGGGTTAGGGTTAGGGTTAGGGTTAGGGTTAGGGTTAGGGTTAGGGTTAGGGTTAGGGTTAGGGTTAGGGTTAGGGTTAGGGTTAGGGTTAGGGTTAGGGTTAGGGTTAGGGTTAGGGTTAGGGTTAGGGTTAGGGTTAGGGTTAGGGTTAGGGTTAGGGTTAGGGTTAGGGTTAGGGTTAGGGTTAGGGTTAGGGTTAGGGTTAGGGTTAGGGTTAGGGTTAGGGTTAGGGTTAGGGTTAGGGTTAGGGTTAGGGTTAGGGTTAGGGTTAGGGTTAGGGTTAGGGTTAGGGTTAGGGTTAGGGTTAGGGTTAGGGTTAGGGTTAGGGTTAGGGTTAGGGTTAGGGTTAGGGTTAGGGTTAGGGTTAGGGTTAGGGTTAGGGTTAGGGTTAGGGTTAGGGTTAGGGTTAGGGTTAGGGTTAGGGTTAGGGTTAGGGTTAGGGTTAGGGTTAGGGTTAGGGTTAGGGTTAGGGTTAGGGTTAGGGTTAGGGTTAGGGTTAGGGTTAGGGTTAGGGTTAGGGTTAGGGTTAGGGTTAGGGTTAGGGTTAGGGTTAGGGTTAGGGTTAGGGTTAGGGTTAGGGTTAGGGTTAGGGTTAGGGTTAGGGTTAGGGTTAGGGTTAGGGTTAGGGTTAGGGTTAGGGTTAGGGTTAGGGTTAGGGTTAGGGTTAGGGTTAGGGTTAGGGTTAGGGTTAGGGTTAGGGTTAGGGTTAGGGTTAGGGTTAGGGTTAGGGTTAGGGTTAGGGTTAGGGTTAGGGTTAGGGTTAGGGTTAGGGTTAGGGTTAGGGTTAGGGTTAGGGTTAGGGTTAGGGTTAGGGTTAGGGTTAGGGTTAGGGTTAGGGTTAGGGTTAGGGTTAGGGTTAGGGTTAGGGTTAGGGTTAGGGTTAGGGTTAGGGTTAGGGTTAGGGTTAGGGTTAGGGTTAGGGTTAGGGTTAGGGTTAGGGTTAGGGTTAGGGTTAGGGTTAGGGTTAGGGTTAGGGTTAGGGTTAGGGTTAGGGTTAGGGTTAGGGTTAGGGTTAGGGTTAGGGTTAGGGTTAGGGTTAGGGTTAGGGTTAGGGTTAGGGTTAGGGTTAGGGTTAGGGTTAGGGTTAGGGTTAGGGTTAGGGTTAGGGTTAGGGTTAGGGTTAGGGTTAGGGTTAGGGTTAGGGTTAGGGTTAGGGTTAGGGTTAGGGTTAGGGTTAGGGTTAGGGTTAGGGTTAGGGTTAGGGTTAGGGTTAGGGTTAGGGTTAGGGTTAGGGTTAGGGTTAGGGTTAGGGTTAGGGTTAGGGTTAGGGTTAGGGTTAGGGTTAGGGTTAGGGTTAGGGTTAGGGTTAGGGTTAGGGTTAGGGTTAGGGTTAGGGTTAGGGTTAGGGTTAGGGTTAGGGTTAGGGTTAGGGTTAGGGTTAGGGTTAGGGTTAGGGTTAGGGTTAGGGTTAGGGTTAGGGTTAGGGTTAGGGTTAGGGTTAGGGTTAGGGTTAGGGTTAGGGTTAGGGTTAGGGTTAGGGTTAGGGTTAGGGTTAGGGTTAGGGTTAGGGTTAGGGTTAGGGTTAGGGTTAGGGTTAGGGTTAGGGTTAGGGTTAGGGTTAGGGTTAGGGTTAGGGTTAGGGTTAGGGTTAGGGTTAGGGTTAGGGTTAGGGTTAGGGTTAGGGTTAGGGTTAGGGTTAGGGTTAGGGTTAGGGTTAGGGTTAGGGTTAGGGTTAGGGTTAGGGTTAGGGTTAGGGTTAGGGTTAGGGTTAGGGTTAGGGTTAGGGTTAGGGTTAGGGTTAGGGTTAGGGTTAGGGTTAGGGTTAGGGTTAGGGTTAGGGTTAGGGTTAGGGTTAGGGTTAGGGTTAGGGTTAGGGTTAGGGTTAGGGTTAGGGTTAGGGTTAGGGTTAGGGTTAGGGTTAGGGTTAGGGTTAGGGTTAGGGTTAGGGTTAGGGTTAGGGTTAGGGTTAGGGTTAGGGTTAGGGTTAGGGTTAGGGTTAGGGTTAGGGTTAGGGTTAGGGTTAGGGTTAGGGTTAGGGTTAGGGTTAGGGTTAGGGTTAGGGTTAGGGTTAGGGTTAGGGTTAGGGTTAGGGTTAGGGTTAGGGTTAGGGTTAGGGTTAGGGTTAGGGTTAGGGTTAGGGTTAGGGTTAGGGTTAGGGTTAGGGTTAGGGTTAGGGTTAGGGTTAGGGTTAGGGTTAGGGTTAGGGTTAGGGTTAGGGTTAGGGTTAGGGTTAGGGTTAGGGTTAGGGTTAGGGTTAGGGTTAGGGTTAGGGTTAGGGTTAGGGTTAGGGTTAGGGTTAGGGTTAGGGTTAGGGTTAGGGTTAGGGTTAGGGTTAGGGTTAGGGTTAGGGTTAGGGTTAGGGTTAGGGTTAGGGTTAGGGTTAGGGTTAGGGTTAGGGTTAGGGTTAGGGTTAGGGTTAGGGTTAGGGTTAGGGTTAGGGTTAGGGTTAGGGTTAGGGTTAGGGTTAGGGTTAGGGTTAGGGTTAGGGTTAGGGTTAGGGTTAGGGTTAGGGTTAGGGTTAGGGTTAGGGTTAGGGTTAGGGTTAGGGTTAGGGTTAGGGTTAGGGTTAGGGTTAGGGTTAGGGTTAGGGTTAGGGTTAGGGTTAGGGTTAGGGTTAGGGTTAGGGTTAGGGTTAGGGTTAGGGTTAGGGTTAGGGTTAGGGTTAGGGTTAGGGTTAGGGTTAGGGTTAGGGTTAGGGTTAGGGTTAGGGTTAGGGTTAGGGTTAGGGTTAGGGTTAGGGTTAGGGTTAGGGTTAGGGTTAGGGTTAGGGTTAGGGTTAGGGTTAGGGTTAGGGTTAGGGTTAGGGTTAGGGTTAGGGTTAGGGTTAGGGTTAGGGTTAGGGTTAGGGTTAGGGTTAGGGTTAGGGTTAGGGTTAGGGTTAGGGTTAGGGTTAGGGTTAGGGTTAGGGTTAGGGTTAGGGTTAGGGTTAGGGTTAGGGTTAGGGTTAGGGTTAGGGTTAGGGTTAGGGTTAGGGTTAGGGTTAGGGTTAGGGTTAGGGTTAGGGTTAGGGTTAGGGTTAGGGTTAGGGTTAGGGTTAGGGTTAGGGTTAGGGTTAGGGTTAGGGTTAGGGTTAGGGTTAGGGTTAGGGTTAGGGTTAGGGTTAGGGTTAGGGTTAGGGTTAGGGTTAGGGTTAGGGTTAGGGTTAGGGTTAGGGTTAGGGTTAGGGTTAGGGTTAGGGTTAGGGTTAGGGTTAGGGTTAGGGTTAGGGTTAGGGTTAGGGTTAGGGTTAGGGTTAGGGTTAGGGTTAGGGTTAGGGTTAGGGTTAGGGTTAGGGTTAGGGTTAGGGTTAGGGTTAGGGTTAGGGTTAGGGTTAGGGTTAGGGTTAGGGTTAGGGTTAGGGTTAGGGTTAGGGTTAGGGTTAGGGTTAGGGTTAGGGTTAGGGTTAGGGTTAGGGTTAGGGTTAGGGTTAGGGTTAGGGTTAGGGTTAGGGTTAGGGTTAGGGTTAGGGTTAGGGTTAGGGTTAGGGTTAGGGTTAGGGTTAGGGTTAGGGTTAGGGTTAGGGTTAGGGTTAGGGTTAGGGTTAGGGTTAGGGTTAGGGTTAGGGTTAGGGTTAGGGTTAGGGTTAGGGTTAGGGTTAGGGTTAGGGTTAGGGTTAGGGTTAGGGTTAGGGTTAGGGTTAGGGTTAGGGTTAGGGTTAGGGTTAGGGTTAGGGTTAGGGTTAGGGTTAGGGTTAGGGTTAGGGTTAGGGTTAGGGTTAGGGTTAGGGTTAGGGTTAGGGTTAGGGTTAGGGTTAGGGTTAGGGTTAGGGTTAGGGTTAGGGTTAGGGTTAGGGTTAGGGTTAGGGTTAGGGTTAGGGTTAGGGTTAGGGTTAGGGTTAGGGTTAGGGTTAGGGTTAGGGTTAGGGTTAGGGTTAGGGTTAGGGTTAGGGTTAGGGTTAGGGTTAGGGTTAGGGTTAGGGTTAGGGTTAGGGTTAGGGTTAGGGTTAGGGTTAGGGTTAGGGTTAGGGTTAGGGTTAGGGTTAGGGTTAGGGTTAGGGTTAGGGTTAGGGTTAGGGTTAGGGTTAGGGTTAGGGTTAGGGTTAGGGTTAGGGTTAGGGTTAGGGTTAGGGTTAGGGTTAGGGTTAGGGTTAGGGTTAGGGTTAGGGTTAGGGTTAGGGTTAGGGTTAGGGTTAGGGTTAGGGTTAGGGTTAGGGTTAGGGTTAGGGTTAGGGTTAGGGTTAGGGTTAGGGTTAGGGTTAGGGTTAGGGTTAGGGTTAGGGTTAGGGTTAGGGTTAGGGTTAGGGTTAGGGTTAGGGTTAGGGTTAGGGTTAGGGTTAGGGTTAGGGTTAGGGTTAGGGTTAGGGTTAGGGTTAGGGTTAGGGTTAGGGTTAGGGTTAGGGTTAGGGTTAGGGTTAGGGTTAGGGTTAGGGTTAGGGTTAGGGTTAGGGTTAGGGTTAGGGTTAGGGTTAGGGTTAGGGTTAGGGTTAGGGTTAGGGTTAGGGTTAGGGTTAGGGTTAGGGTTAGGGTTAGGGTTAGGGTTAGGGTTAGGGTTAGGGTTAGGGTTAGGGTTAGGGTTAGGGTTAGGGTTAGGGTTAGGGTTAGGGTTAGGGTTAGGGTTAGGGTTAGGGTTAGGGTTAGGGTTAGGGTTAGGGTTAGGGTTAGGGTTAGGGTTAGGGTTAGGGTTAGGGTTAGGGTTAGGGTTAGGGTTAGGGTTAGGGTTAGGGTTAGGGTTAGGGTTAGGGTTAGGGTTAGGGTTAGGGTTAGGGTTAGGGTTAGGGTTAGGGTTAGGGTTAGGGTTAGGGTTAGGGTTAGGGTTAGGGTTAGGGTTAGGGTTAGGGTTAGGGTTAGGGTTAGGGTTAGGGTTAGGGTTAGGGTTAGGGTTAGGGTTAGGGTTAGGGTTAGGGTTAGGGTTAGGGTTAGGGTTAGGGTTAGGGTTAGGGTTAGGGTTAGGGTTAGGGTTAGGGTTAGGGTTAGGGTTAGGGTTAGGGTTAGGGTTAGGGTTAGGGTTAGGGTTAGGGTTAGGGTTAGGGTTAGGGTTAGGGTTAGGGTTAGGGTTAGGGTTAGGGTTAGGGTTAGGGTTAGGGTTAGGGTTAGGGTTAGGGTTAGGGTTAGGGTTAGGGTTAGGGTTAGGGTTAGGGTTAGGGTTAGGGTTAGGGTTAGGGTTAGGGTTAGGGTTAGGGTTAGGGTTAGGGTTAGGGTTAGGGTTAGGGTTAGGGTTAGGGTTAGGGTTAGGGTTAGGGTTAGGGTTAGGGTTAGGGTTAGGGTTAGGGTTAGGGTTAGGGTTAGGGTTAGGGTTAGGGTTAGGGTTAGGGTTAGGGTTAGGGTTAGGGTTAGGGTTAGGGTTAGGGTTAGGGTTAGGGTTAGGGTTAGGGTTAGGGTTAGGGTTAGGGTTAGGGTTAGGGTTAGGGTTAGGGTTAGGGTTAGGGTTAGGGTTAGGGTTAGGGTTAGGGTTAGGGTTAGGGTTAGGGTTAGGGTTAGGGTTAGGGTTAGGGTTAGGGTTAGGGTTAGGGTTAGGGTTAGGGTTAGGGTTAGGGTTAGGGTTAGGGTTAGGGTTAGGGTTAGGGTTAGGGTTAGGGTTAGGGTTAGGGTTAGGGTTAGGGTTAGGGTTAGGGTTAGGGTTAGGGTTAGGGTTAGGGTTAGGGTTAGGGTTAGGGTTAGGGTTAGGGTTAGGGTTAGGGTTAGGGTTAGGGTTAGGGTTAGGGTTAGGGTTAGGGTTAGGGTTAGGGTTAGGGTTAGGGTTAGGGTTAGGGTTAGGGTTAGGGTTAGGGTTAGGGTTAGGGTTAGGGTTAGGGTTAGGGTTAGGGTTAGGGTTAGGGTTAGGGTTAGGGTTAGGGTTAGGGTTAGGGTTAGGGTTAGGGTTAGGGTTAGGGTTAGGGTTAGGGTTAGGGTTAGGGTTAGGGTTAGGGTTAGGGTTAGGGTTAGGGTTAGGGTTAGGGTTAGGGTTAGGGTTAGGGTTAGGGTTAGGGTTAGGGTTAGGGTTAGGGTTAGGGTTAGGGTTAGGGTTAGGGTTAGGGTTAGGGTTAGGGTTAGGGTTAGGGTTAGGGTTAGGGTTAGGGTTAGGGTTAGGGTTAGGGTTAGGGTTAGGGTTAGGGTTAGGGTTAGGGTTAGGGTTAGGGTTAGGGTTAGGGTTAGGGTTAGGGTTAGGGTTAGGGTTAGGGTTAGGGTTAGGGTTAGGGTTAGGGTTAGGGTTAGGGTTAGGGTTAGGGTTAGGGTTAGGGTTAGGGTTAGGGTTAGGGTTAGGGTTAGGGTTAGGGTTAGGGTTAGGGTTAGGGTTAGGGTTAGGGTTAGGGTTAGGGTTAGGGTTAGGGTTAGGGTTAGGGTTAGGGTTAGGGTTAGGGTTAGGGTTAGGGTTAGGGTTAGGGTTAGGGTTAGGGTTAGGGTTAGGGTTAGGGTTAGGGTTAGGGTTAGGGTTAGGGTTAGGGTTAGGGTTAGGGTTAGGGTTAGGGTTAGGGTTAGGGTTAGGGTTAGGGTTAGGGTTAGGGTTAGGGTTAGGGTTAGGGTTAGGGTTAGGGTTAGGGTTAGGGTTAGGGTTAGGGTTAGGGTTAGGGTTAGGGTTAGGGTTAGGGTTAGGGTTAGGGTTAGGGTTAGGGTTAGGGTTAGGGTTAGGGTTAGGGTTAGGGTTAGGGTTAGGGTTAGGGTTAGGGTTAGGGTTAGGGTTAGGGTTAGGGTTAGGGTTAGGGTTAGGGTTAGGGTTAGGGTTAGGGTTAGGGTTAGGGTTAGGGTTAGGGTTAGGGTTAGGGTTAGGGTTAGGGTTAGGGTTAGGGTTAGGGTTAGGGTTAGGGTTAGGGTTAGGGTTAGGGTTAGGGTTAGGGTTAGGGTTAGGGTTAGGGTTAGGGTTAGGGTTAGGGTTAGGGTTAGGGTTAGGGTTAGGGTTAGGGTTAGGGTTAGGGTTAGGGTTAGGGTTAGGGTTAGGGTTAGGGTTAGGGTTAGGGTTAGGGTTAGGGTTAGGGTTAGGGTTAGGGTTAGGGTTAGGGTTAGGGTTAGGGTTAGGGTTAGGGTTAGGGTTAGGGTTAGGGTTAGGGTTAGGGTTAGGGTTAGGGTTAGGGTTAGGGTTAGGGTTAGGGTTAGGGTTAGGGTTAGGGTTAGGGTTAGGGTTAGGGTTAGGGTTAGGGTTAGGGTTAGGGTTAGGGTTAGGGTTAGGGTTAGGGTTAGGGTTAGGGTTAGGGTTAGGGTTAGGGTTAGGGTTAGGGTTAGGGTTAGGGTTAGGGTTAGGGTTAGGGTTAGGGTTAGGGTTAGGGTTAGGGTTAGGGTTAGGGTTAGGGTTAGGGTTAGGGTTAGGGTTAGGGTTAGGGTTAGGGTTAGGGTTAGGGTTGGGTTAGGGTTAGGGTTAGGGTTAGGGTTAGGGTTAGGGTTAGGGTTAGGGTTAGGGTTAGGGTTAGGGTTAGGGTTAGGGTTAGGGTTAGGGTTAGGGTTAGGGTTAGGGTTAGGGTTAGGGTTAGGGTTAGGGTTAGGGTTAGGGTTAGGGTTAGGGTTAGGGTTAGGGTTAGGGTTAGGGTTAGGGTTAGGGTTAGGGTTAGGGTTAGGGTTAGGGTTAGGGTTCGGGTTAGGGTTAGGGTTCGGGTTAGGGTTAGGGTTAGGGTTAGGGTAGGGTTAGGGTTAGGGTTAGGGTTAGGGTTAGGGTTAGGGTTAGGGTTAGGGTTAGGGTTAGGGTAGGGTTAGGGTTAGGGTTAGGGTTAGGGTTAGGGTTAGGGTTAGGGTTAGGGTTAGGGTTAGGGTTAGGTTAAGGGTTAGGGTTAGGGTTAGGGTTAGGGGTTAGGGTTAGGGTTAGGGTTAGGGTTAGGGTTAGGGTTAGGGTTAGGGTTAGGGTTAGGGTTAGGGTTAGGGTTAGGGTTAGGGTTAGGGTTAGGGTTAGGGTTAGGGTTAGGGTTAGGGTTAGGGTTAGGGTTAGGGTTAGGGTTAGGGTTAGGGTTAGGTTAGGGTTAGGGTTAGGGTTAGGGTTAGGGTTAGGGTTTAGGTGGGTTAGGGTTAG